>NW_022900935.1:7230680-7233542 GCF_012274545.1 Fukomys damarensis
CGAAGTGGGGAGGCCGCAGCGGGCGAGCGCCAGGGCCGGTGCAGGTCACAGACCTGGCCTGCGGCCTCCGGGATGGGTTGCGTGGGAGCGCGCTCGGATTGATGAGATGACCTGGGTGACCCAAGGGTGGGACAGGAGCCCTGAGGTCAAACGGGTGTGTGTGTGTGTGTGTGTGTGTGTGAGGCTCCTGAGACCAAGCCAGGTAGAGTTGGGGTCTGATGGTTCCTGCCTGAGAGGCTGTGGCTCAGCGGGTCTTTGTAGTAAAATGGGCGTTTGGGAGGTGAATGGGCGGCTCTGGAATGGAGCAGGTGGTCTGAGAGGAGGAGCATTTTCCTGCCTGGGGTGGAGGGTACAGTGGAAGAACAGCTTGAGTTTTCAGAGGCTGGAGCTGGACCTTCAGAACCTGACCTGGCTATAGGAGCTGGGAGGTGGGCACCAGAAGGTAAAGAGGGGAGGGGAACCCTGGGATAAAGGGCAAAGCTTTGCCAGAACCTGAGCTCTTCTCTCTACCTCCAGTCGGATCCCTTCTTGGTGCTCCGTGGGAAGAGGGCCCCCTTGCTGCTGGCACAGGATGGAGGGCTGACCTGGCAGGGCTGTTTTGTCTGCCTTAGGCTGCCTACAGTCTCCTGCGCCTTTTAATGTTTCTTTTGTTATCTCTGTAAGTTCGGTGCTTATGATGGGGATCTGCCAATGACCCAGGAGGCTGTTTCTGCCCCTTGCTGCCTCCAGACGGAGATTCTCAGAATCCAGGAAGAGCTGTGCGAGAGATCCGTGGGGTCCAGCCATTTAGGCCGCCTCCCTGTCCCCACACAGCCCTGTGTGCAGGTATTTCCCATCATACCCCTCGTCCACATCTCCTGCTTTCCCTGGAGCCAGTGAGAGCTGGTTACTCAGGTTGGATTTGGGGCCCTAGGAAGGCTGACAGCTGCAGGCATGGAGCATCTCAGCTCTGATGGAGCCCTTGGGGTGGTGGGCCATGCGCAGCAGATGGTTTTAGGAAGTGAGCTTGGCCTGGCTGAGGGAAGGCTGCCCATTCTGGCTGGTGGAGCCCAGCTGGCCTCAGAATGATTGTGTTTCCACTCGATGCCCTCTACTAGTTAAACTGACCGAAAAACTGACTGTAGGTACCATCTCCCCACCCCACACCGTGCAGCTTATTCCCATACCAGCCCTTGGAATGAGCCGATGAATATTTTACCTACTGCCTGTTGTGTGCTGTGCCATGTAAGGCACCAGCTTGTTTCACTGTGTTCTTACCATATCCTCTAAGGTAGAATATTATCTCTGTTTTGCAGATGATGAAACTGAGTCTCTCAGAAGTGGAGTGACTTGCCCTTGATCACACCAATTGTAAGTGGCCAAACCAGAATTTATAGCTGGATGTTTTAAGTTTAGTACTTTGTCTAATATGTCTGCTGGAGAAATGGAAGAATTTCTGTCTGTTCTAGCTTGTGCTTTGTTTCATGCCTGCCATTGAGTTCCTGCCTTAGCTTTTTGAAAGTATGTCCCATCTGTTGCCCCATTTTGTCCTTATAACATTCCTGGGAGCTAAGTAGATGGAGAATATAGCATTAGATGCTGTTTTTTGAGTACTTACTGGGCACCAGACAGTGTTGAGCACTTTATGTGCAGGATCTCCTTTAGCCTCCACAAACAGCCTTGGAAGTTTACATGCTAGCATTTTACAGATGAGGATGCTGAGGCTAAAGAGATTAAATGGCTTCTCAAGGATCACACAGCTGGTGAGTGGTGGTATAGATTTGAGCCAACTTTTTTTTTTTTCTTAATCTATGAGGCCTGTGAGCTTAATCCTGTGTGTTCTAAATAACAGTAATAGTGGTAACTAGTAGTGGGAGCTAACATTCATACAGTATTTTAAAATGTATAGATATTTTTATATATGCTACCTAATATGGTTTCCCCCAGGTCCCCTCGTTTTTGTTTTGGTTTTGGTTTTGGTTTTTTGAGACAGGGTCTTGTTATGTAGTTCAGGCTGGCCTTGAGCTTGCGGTGATCCTCCAGCCTCAGCCGCCCAAGTGTGGGATCATGCCTGGTATGAATTGCTTTTGGCCTGTATCATCATTATCTCATTTTGCAGGTGAAGAAGCTGAAGTTCAGATAGGTAGAGGTCAAGTTAGTGGCAAAACCAGGACTAAGATCTCTACTCTCCGAGTCCCAGTATCCCTTGTGTGACCCCTTCCATCTGTTCACATTCATCCTTTCCTCTTCCAGATTCCCAGGCCTTTCTGCTGCAGCTCCCACCTAGACCATGTCTTCCTCGGATGAAGAAACGCTCAGCGAACGGTCTTGTCGGAGCGAGCGGTCATGTCGCAGCGAGCGGTCTTACCGGAGTGAGCGGTCGGGGAGCCTGTCTCCCTGTCCCCCCGGGGACACCTTGCCCTGGAACCTGCCGCTGCATGAGCAGAAAAAGAGGAAGAGCCAGGATTCGGTGCTGGACCCTGCAGAGCGTGCTGTAGTCAGAGTTGCTGGTAAGAGAGGTCCCCTGGCAGCTGGATGCTGTGGCGTAAGGGACGAATGGGCCGGTGTGTGTCCATTCCCTAGTGGGAAGCAGGGGGTCCTCAATCAAGCCAGCTGGAATCTAATTTATTACTCTTGGCAAAATGATGAAAGTATTGAAGGAAAGCTCAGAAGGGAAAAATCTATTTCCCCTGTGCTAACATGAGACCTGTTCTCATCCCTGAATCTTCTTCCTTTGCCCCATTCAGTTATATTTTCTGTATAGTTGCCTTCGTGGCCTGGATCTGACTCTTCAGTTACTCTTATATCACAAAAGATTTTCCATATGACATCAGACTTTATAGGTACCTTTCAGGTTGCTGATTTTTTTTTTTTTTTTTTTTT
>NW_022900935.1:7233714-7247667 GCF_012274545.1 Fukomys damarensis
TTTTTTTTTTTTTTTTTGGTAGTGGGGATTGAACTCAGGTCCTTGTGCTTGCAAGGTGGGCACCGGAGCCACTGAGCTAAATCCCCGGCCCTGGTTGTTGATTTTTTGTTAAGCCGTACTCTTTCCTGCCTGCTTTTTGGCTGTAGTAAGCAATAATGCCGTAAACATGGTTAAGAGTAATAACTTTTGACTTCTGTCGTGTTGTTTTCTCACAAAGAAGTCTTTCGAGAGGGCAGTGACGTGCATATTGCCTTCCCAAAGTGTTGTGCACCTTCTTCCTCAGCTCTGTGTCAGGACTGGGGGGCCTGTGCTGGGAAGTGCCCGGTTCTTCTTTGCCAAGCAGCCATATGGTGCATTGGTTATGAGTGTGGGCTTTGGAACAGAGAGGCAAGATGTCACTGACCAGCTGTGTGACTCCCTTATCTTCTCTGATCACCGGTCTCCTTAAGAAGGCCCCTGTTCCGGGACACCGTGCGGAAAGTCACTGCTTCTGCTGAAGGTATCCAGAGCTGCCTCCCTGGGGTATGCTCAGCATCTCCCGAGGCACTGGTGTCACAGTGAGGATAGGAAGATAGAGAGCAACGCCTGCAGCTAATTTAGTGACGTCACCTGCTTTCTATCCGTGGTCAGGGCCTGTCCCTTTGAGTCCTTTGTGTCTCTCAAATAATGCCCCTTCCACTTTATCTTCTCTCATCTCAACCTTCCAGCTAACCACCTAATAGTCTTCCCCCATTTCTTCCCCATGACCGGTGGAGTAGTTTATTCTCCAGTGCAAATCTGTCCCTATTACTTAGCTGTTTTTAAGCCATCTTTGGCTCCTCCTTGCCTGTGGAATAAAGGCCTCAGTGGACAGGCCCATCAAAACCAGGGCGTATTCTATCTACCTCTTCCACCTCACCTGCTGCCCCTCTGCCCCCAAGCACCCGGCTGTACTGTACTGTAACTTGTTCCTCAGAGGTCTGCAGCTTGTAGGATCCAACTTCCATGCTTTCATTTTCTTCTCTGCAAGATGCTGGTTACCCCTCCTTCTCTTTTCACTGCCGCCTCCTCTGTCCCTAATGCCCCAGTGGTATCCAGAGCTCCCTCCTCCACTCTCATTTTCATACTTTTCGCTCCGCCATGTGCCCTCGCACAGTACAGCGGTTAACTCACAGGGGGCCTGTCCCTCCCTCAGGACTGTGAACCATTCAGGCCAGTGGCTTTATGTGTTGATCCCTACGTGACTCGAAGAAGTCTTTGCTTATGGTAGAGATCAACCAGTGTTGAATGCCCGAGTGAGCGTAAGGAGTATTGGGAGGGTAACGGGACAGATTGTGATCAGGAACGTGCAGTAGGCTATAATGGGAAGTTAGACAGGGAGAGGGTTATGTGGGCTCAAGTAAGCAGGGCAGGATTTTAGCAAGCGTGAACTCTTAAGGGAGGAGACAGTGGTGGCAAGCAAGCTGCAGTTTGGATCTACTTCTGTTAGCAATAGGGAGCCCTATGGGCCAGCAGCACCAGCCAGTACTAGAGCTTCAGAGCTGTCCCTAAGATGTAGGAATGGCTTTACTTGTCCCCAGCCTTGAGGGGCTATGACTCAGGAGCCTCTGACTCACAAACCTCTCCTCCTGCTGCAGGCAGCACTGATGCTTCCTTCTTCCTTACATGCCCCACCGCATCCTCCACCACTGTCTTTACTTAGGTCGCTTTGCAGTGCCTTTCCCTTCCGTCTCCTCTGAGGAGGCCCAGCTGTTTAAGATCCTGAACCTAGACTTGAAGAGGAGTGGGTGTGAAGGGGTTTAATCCCCAGGCAGAGCCCCTCAGGACCCCTGCTGGATCAGGTGAAGGAAGGGAAGGGTGCTGGCTTTGATCTTTGCATCCTGATCCTGAGGAGTCTGTCTTGAGTTGGGGGCTGGGCTGATGAGGATGAAAATGAGGAGATCACCACAGTTAAAAATAACCTGTGTGCTGCAGCCAGGCGTGTTTCTTCTGCAGGAGAGAAGAGAGGCAGCAGAGACGAGGCGGGACTGCTACTTTAGGGTCTGGCTGAAGTTTCTGTGTGATTTTTAGAATGTTGTGGGGGCCCCACAAGAGTAGTGAGAAGGCAGCCTTGCCTGCATGGGGGTTGTGCACCGTAAGCGTGAGGGGCATGACGGGGAGACCTGGATGCTCTCAGGCTCTTTGCAGCAGCTCCTCCCTTTTGGGAGGAAATGAAGTCAGGCTCACCCTGGAAGCCGTCTGTGGCCTGTACAGTTTTCTCCTCCCCCGGGGCCTGGGTTAGGAAGCCAGGTGGGGGTGTCCGAGTCAGTTTCACCAAATGCAGTGACTCCTCTTTCCCTGCTCCCTCTGTGTCCTGAGCTGGTCTGAGAGCCATGCCCTTGCTTGGGAGGCCTGATGGAGGCCTGATGGGGAAGAGAGTCGAGTCAGGGCCAAGAAACCTGCTGGTCTCAGGGAGCAAAGTCAAGAAGATTTTGGACGCTCCACATATTCTGCAACCTGATTCTTCCTTCTTACTCCCTGTCCTCATCCTTTCTGCCCATTCTTCCCCTCCTCCTTCTTTGCCAGCCCCATTCCCAAATCCCTAAGCCCAGCCACACTGAAATGTAACAAGAGTCATGTATGACACACCCTGGTTCTCTTCATGAGGCTGAGGCCTAGAGGCCTGAGGGGCTTGCCCAGAGTCACACAGACACAGAGCTTCTAACTCCAAACACATAGCTATTTTCATTCCTTAGGCAAGCAGGCCAGTCTGACTCTTCTGCAGATGACTCCCTAATAGCTGACCTGGTATTCTGAATCACCTGAGAGACCGTCTTCTCACTTTGGAGAGAGGCCTCCGAGGGGTGGGTAGCAACAAAGATGGAGGGAACGTCGCCTTTTCCCTGCTGGCTGTTTCTCCTTAGCAAATAGCAAACTATCCTTACTCCTTGATGGAGGAAGGCAAGGAAGGGGAAGCTGGGGAGGTTATATCAGCAGGGAACACAACTCCAAAGTGTAGAAATGGGGTGTGGGGTAGGAAAAAGGCTGCATTCCTTGGGTGCCTATGGAGAGTGGAAAAAAAACCGGTGCAGGACAGGTTTCGCATAGTTTTGTACCTGCAACTCTAGGGGGCGCCATTTACAGTTGTCACATTGTAGCTTTGTGCATTTATTACAACTAGATTCCTCTAGATAGAAGTAAGTGTTCTATTTGGAGTAGCGCAGGGTTGTGTGAGGAAGGGATTCACAGTCCATCAGGTATTGGTTCATCCTGTATCACATATTCAAGGCCTTTCGTGTTGTTGTCATAATATTCAAAGATAGCTAAAGATGTGGTCTTCATGGAATCAGCCTAGTTGAGAGAACAGGAGGAAAACGTTAACTACATCCCTGTGTGTATTATGAAGGCAGGGAGCCCAGGAACTCGGGCTAAGGATGAATTTCCTAGTTGGCCAGTGGGGAGCATCCATGCGATGCCTATCCCGAGCCCTTGGCAGCTGCTGCTGCGGTGGTTCCCAGCATCTGCTCCATCGTGGCCTCCCCCAGGAAGCCTTCCCTGATCCCTTTATTATACCTCTCTCCAGCTCTTGATGTCTTTATGTTAAAGTTTATTGTCTCCAGGTTCATTTTCCCCAACAGATCTAGAGATTGCTGCAGTTCAAGCCCCATCTTGCCCTGCTTCTGCCCTGAGGCAGACAGCCTTGAGAGGGTGGTTGTCAGGTCGGAGGAGCAAGCTTGCTCCACTGGGAAAGCCTGGAGAAGACATCCCTCAGGCAGCTCTCTGCTTCTTCATTTGTTCCTTTATTCAGTACAAACATGGACTGAGTCAACATTAGAGTGAATACTAAATTATTTTCATTTAGGCGATACATTTAATTGAATGCTATCATGTAGTGATATTTAATAATAAGTTGTAATAAAATTTAAAAATCTTGATTTATTAGCCAACAGAGATGATTTCTTTACTTTTCTACTCTTTCATTTCATTTTATGATGCTTTCATTCTGCTTTCTCTGCCCCACATTCTATCTTTTTATCTTTTTGTTTAATATATCCAACCCGTTTTCTTTTTATTATAACTTTTATTTGAAGCATTTTTAGAAAGTATAGCAAAACTAACGGGATAGTAGTTAGCACTTAGAATCTTATTTACTTAGAGGATCAAAATATAAAGAACTATCCAGAAGAACATATTTGCAACACTTATAACTGGTCACAAAAGAAGCAAAACATGAGTATCTGAAATACTAAATTGATTCTTATGAGTCAGGAAGAGATACTCCATCAAAATTTGAACAAAAGACTTTAAGTGGTATTTCATATAAAAGGAAATCTAAATGACTAAGAAATGTGAAAATATTCTCTACCATATTAATAATCTGGAAAGGAAGCATAAAACTACAGAGATATAGTTCCACCATATTCACGAAAATAAAACAATCCAATAACAATAGCTTTTAGTGATGATGTAAACTCCTGCATTGAAAATTTAATAGTAAATTTAATAAGATGACTAAAAATGGAAACAGGTAAAAAATATAACTCTTCATATTGCCAAAAAAAAGGATTGAGCCCCAGCTATGTGCCAGGCACTGTAGAGACAATTAGATATGGTGTCAGAAAATGTACGCAGACAGGTATGGTGGTGCATGCCTGTAATTGCAGCACTCAAGAGGCTGAGGCAGGAGGATCACTATGAGTTGGAGGCCAGCCTGAGCCACATCATGAGTTCAAGACCAGCCCAAACTACATAGCAAGACCTTGTCTCAAACAAACAAGAAAACTTAGGCAAGTGACTTCACTTCTTGAAGTCTGTTTCCTTATCTGAAATAGGGAGATAATGAGACCCGCTTCCATTGACCACTGAATGCAGATCCGAAGGAACGGCAGAGTCATTCCTAGTCATGACCCTGGCAACCAGAAGAGGCAGTGGAGGCTCTAGGATGCCAGAGGCCCAGAGCCTGTTCCTTTCTTTTGTTCATTCCAGGGCTTTGTTAGAGAGCAGATGGAAATGGTTTATTCTGGCCAAGCCATGGACAGGAAGAAGGGAATGCAGCCATGGGGAATGGAACCCTAAAAATAGCCCCACTGGGAACCCTTATTCCTGAGCAGGCAGCCTGTCCTAGCCCAGGCTCTTCTGAGGGGTGGGGGGATCTTCCCCTGCTTCTCTGCTTCCTAACAGCCATTCTCAGATTCCTGGTCCTGTCCTGGAGCCTGGTTTCAATAGCAGGAGAGTCCTCTGAAAGTGGGACAGAATGAATTGTAGCTACACACCACCAGCTCAGCTTTGGCTCTTTGAAAGTAAATCTGGGTCACATTAACTGCAGGGATAGAAAATGACCACGTGGGCAGAATTCTGTGCAGGTGGCAGAATACACAGCCAATCTGTCCTTTCTGTGAGGCTCAGGGGCCCTGTGGGACCCCAGCTGGTAAAGGAGGTGGTTGTTGCATTGCACGGTGCAATGCTGACTCCATGCCGTTGCTTTTCTAGTGACTTCGGGTCACACAGAGAAAGGTGTAGCATGTCATTCTGGCTCATACATCTGTTCTAGAGGTTAGGAACCCAGGGAAGGAGCTGATTACTTTGGGGACTGTAGAAGGCTGTCATTTCTCTGGCTTATGGACCCAGAGCTGACACTGCAGCAGGATCTGGGGCTGCATTTGTGTTTATCTCAGCAGTCTTCCCCTGGAGAAAGGTCTGTGGACATAGCTAGATGTGAGCATTAGTAATCCGAGTACCATGCTGAGCCTGGCCAGTGGCCTCTCTTCCATTTTTCTGTGGCTAGGACCTGCCACAATTTGGCCCTGCCACTGCCTGTTGCCATCTGTCAGTTAAGAGCCAGCCAGTTTCACCTTGGCTCTTCTGTAAGATTGGAAGGGTTGCCCCTGGCTGGACTCTGCCTGGCCTGAGGATGCTGCTGCAGAGAAGGTCTGGAGCCCCTGTGACAGTGATTATGGGCTGATGTTCTTCTGTCTCTCTTTTTTGGTCCTACTGGGGAATAAACCCAAGACATTTGCCCTGAACTACATCTGTACCTCTTTTTTAAAGATTTAATTTAAATTTAAATTTTATTTTATTTTATTTTGGGACAGGGTATCACTAAATAATTGCCCAAATGGAGCTCCAACTCACAGTCTTCCTGCCTCAGCCTCACAGTGTTAGGGTTATAAGCGGGTGCCACCATGCCCAGCTTGTGCTGATATTCTGTCCTAAACTGTGCTCTCCTCCTACTTCAGAATGTACTGGTCTCCTACCTTGTGGTCACAGAGTTCTCTTTGGAGCCTCAGTGCATCTGTCTCTCGGCATACCCTCCCTCGTCGCTCCCTCATTTGTCCATTTCTACAATTGCTCACCTTTTAAAACAGTATAAGGTACTGGGGATAGGGTCTCCCTAAATTGCCCATGCTGATCTGGAACTTGTGATCGTCCTGCCTTAGCCTCTCCAGTGGCTTTAGAATTAGTTAGAATCCTCATTTCATCACTCACTTAGCTGTTGGAGACCCTGCAGAATTTCTAACCTCACCGAGCCTCACTTTCTCTTTGTAAAAGGGTGTGGGAAGGCAAGAGAGCTGCCCCAGTGTCTGCAGAATTATCCTAATGAATTCCTTTAGAATTCACTCACACACACACAGTTCATTCACTCACACACTCGTTCATTTGTGATGTCCTGATCTAGCCCCTGCTCATTGTTGATCATGTACTTGCTCATTTAACAGACACAGCTGGAGCTACCTTGTCCTGGGTTCAGAATGGGCTTCAGAGCCAGCCTCTGCCTGCGCAGGGAGTCAGGATTCAGCATGAGCTGTGTTGCATTCAAGCCAAAGAGTCTGGAGGAAGTTCTAAGAGAGAAGGGCCTCTTCCTGCACCTGCCTCTTACAGGGCCAGAGCAATGATGTTGTTCTTTTTGTTTTGTTTTGTTTTGTTTTGGCAGTACTGTGTATGAACCCAGGGCCTTCACACTTAGCTGTATCCCTAGCCCCTTGTTATTTTTTATTTTACTTATTTATTATTATTATTTTTTTGGGGGGGGGATTTTTGAGACAGGGTCTCACTATGTAGTTGAGACTGACCTGGAACTCACTATGTAACCCAGGCTGGTCTTGAACTCACAGCGATCCTCCTGCCTCAGCCTCCTGAATGCTGGGATTACAGGTATGTGCCACCACGCCTGGCTTGTTATTTTTTATTTTGAGAGAGGGTCTTGCTGCATTGGTAAATTGCTCAGGCTGGGCTTGAACTTGTGATCCTTCTGCCTCAGCCTCCCAGAGAGCTGGGATTATAGCTGTGCACCTCTCTGATTGGCTAATGACAACATATGATCTGAGACTTGGAAAAGAAATAATAACTCGCCAGGACAATCTGAGCACAGAGAACATGCTTGTTACTTGTTTCTGTTCTTGCTCACCTTTCTTTGGCCTTGGTAAGATTGGAGGAAGGAAAATGAAAAGAAAGCAGCCAGTGGGAGTTAAGAATTAAATAATCCTTGCTGGGCATGGTGGCACATGCCTATAATTTTAGCAGCTAGGAGGCTGAGGCAGGTGGATCGCCGCAAGTTTGAGGCCAGCCTGGGCTATATAGTAAGTTCAAGGCCAGCCTGGACGACACAGGGAGACCTTGTCTCAACTCCCTGCCTTCCCCCGAAAGTTAAAGAATCGATAGGGTGGGTTGCAAAGTGAACTCTGTATTCAGTTCAGGAGCTTTTGGGAGCTGATGCCACCTGGGATTCCCTAGTAAATAATAGCTGGAGAAGCTACTGTGTAGAGCCCTAGACATGTGCCAGGCATTTTACATACGTCACTTAATCCTCACATTACCCTGGGAAGTAGTTGCTGTTCTCAACAGAAAGTTAAGGAACTTGTCTGAGATTATCCAGCAAGCAGATAGTGGAGCTGAGATTCAGCACTGCCCAGAGTACGGAACCCACATGCATAGTATACCCCTTGCAGCTGCTTGGTGCCATGCTTTAGGCCCTTCTTAGAAAGCAGCAGACATATGCGAAGAAGTAGGGAGAGTAATATGTTGCTGAACACTCATCACCCAGAAATAAGACTATGGCCAGTCATGGCCAGTCTTCTTTCACTTATATATCATACCTCTGCCTCCCCAGTGTGTACAAGAAATTTTAGGGTAATCATGTACTTTTCCCTGCCTTGTCCTGTTCTCTTCTTTGGTTTTTTTCTTTTTTTTTGAGACAGGGTCTCACTATGACCTGGAACTCACTGTGTAGCCTAGGCTAGTCTCAAGCTCACAGCAATCCTCCTGCCTCAGCCTCCTGACTGCTGGGATTATAGGCATGAGCCACCACGCGTGGCTTTTTGGTTTTCTTTTTCTTTTCTTTTCTTTTTTTTTTTTTGAGACAGCATCTGGCTATGTAGCCCAGGCTGGTATAGAACTCTTGATCCTCCTGCCTTAGCCTCCGGAGTGCAAGGATGACAGGCACCACTACCCCTGGATCCTGCCACACCTTTTAACCATTATATTTATACTGTCTTTCCCCCAGTAGTAAATATAGCAGTTTATCTGCCTCAGAGCCCACATCTGAAGATCAGAGTCAGTGCCCCTTGATCCACTGCCCAGAGGCTTTGTGAGGTATTCTTACTGCCAAGGCCAGCCCTGGGGACAGTGCATCCCTCCTAATGTTGCTATGGGATCCTTTGGTCCATGCAGGTCAGCTTCGGGCTACAGCTTTAATGATTTGTGACTAGAGGTGATTTCTGAGGGTAGTGTCTAAATGTGTATTTTATCAAAATATCTCAAGCTTATGGACCCTGGGTTTGAATCAGGACCCTGCAGCCTTAATTGAGGAAAGTATTCCAAAAATGGATTTTGAGGAGTCAATCTTGAGAGTCTGAATTTGAGATGAAATAATATGATGGAAATATTAAAATCAAGGAGGAAGAAATTCTGTTTTTATGAGAGTGGCCTGGAGCTCTAGACCTGCCTTGATGGTGGTAAATGTGTTCTCACTTGGGAGCATTGCTTTCGAGGGCCTCTTGAGGCCTCAGGGATTTGTGCTGAGTTTTGTGCTCTTGTCCCTAACCCTTTAGAGGTTTGGGGGTGGTGAGAAGGGAAGATCAGGTAAATGAAGGGCTGTCTCAGGTAAATTGCCAATACCTCCCAGATTAGGGAACCTCCCAACTGCCCATACAGTGCAGACTGCTCGAAACCCTGCTTGGTAGGAACTTTGGGGTCCCACACAGGATGAAACCCTCTCCTGCCCAGAGCAGGAAGGGAGCTTGGATGTGGTTGAGTGAGGCTCATGTTAGCTATGGTGCCCTCTTCAAGAGGCACAATACGGCAGTTTTATTCACATGGAGGCTGGGAGACATTAGAGTGACCATTGTCTTTTTTAACTAGTGTTATTATGTATGTCCTAATGCCGACTGTGCTTAGCACATCACGTGTTGGGTTGACCCAATCTTCAGTACAACTTGAGGGGGCAGAGAGTTACTATGAAGGAGGTGGACACCTGAAGAGTTCAGTAACTTGCCCAAGGTCTCCCAGGCAGTCAGGGCTGAGCTGGGAAGGACTTTGGACAACTCGCTGCCTCCCTCATCCCAAGGAACAGTAGAATAATGATAGCTGACATCTGTGCAGAACTTCAGGGTTCACAGAGTGTCTTCATACCCACTGTCTCCACTGTGCCTGGGAAGCCCAGGTGAGTGATGCATTCCAAGGTCCTTTGGGACAGCTGTCTGTCAGGGGTCCACCCTCTGCTCATGTCCACCAGTAAGGGCTGGAGATTCTTTGGCAATGGTTCTCATAAGCCAGGGGAGACAACCTAGAGAGAGGCTGAGGTGGAGAGAATTGGCCAGTTGCTATGGTTACCCAGATGGCTGGGTAACCATTTTGAGGGTTGCTATGGTGACGCGCTGCCTGGTGGCAAGGATGTTGTCTTCCTGGGTGGCTGGCACCATCCAGGCTTCTTAAATTGAGCTCTTTCACTTTCTGAACAGAAGAGGGCAGCGTGAGAGTGGGCAAAGGCTTCCTACCCCTGCGAAGATTTGGGAACTTGAAACAAAGCTTAGAAAGGGTTTCCAGGAGCTGGGCATAAAGGGAGCTTTGGCTGCAGTTGGGCAAAGCCTTTGCCTGAGAGACTGGTGGAGTTAGGCCTGGTGGCAGAACTCCTAAGACTAGAACTAGGCAGTTTTCTTCCAAGAGCAGAAGCAGCCCTTCCGTATCTGGCATCAGCTCCTATTGGGGGAATGTAAAAGGCACAGGAGACAGCTTACCCTTGCAAGAAGGAGTAGAAGAAACACACACACACACACACACACACACACACACTCTCTCTCTCTCTCTCTCTCTCTCTCTCTCTCTCTGTCTCTCTCTCTCACACTTTTTCTCTCTCTCACCCTACTAGCACATTTATTTATACAGCATCCATTAACACATGCAAAATAGTGTAGCATGAGCCAAACTGAAGAAGTGCTGTGGGTAAGCCTTCCAGAGGTTGGGGAGGGGCATTAGCAGAGAAATGATTTTGCATACCTCTCTTCTGTGTACACAGAGTACCTGCCCTCAGCCCTTGATCCCTGACTGAACACTGAATTGAGAGCTTGTTAGAAGGTTCCAAGCAGGGGAGCGCAACTGCTTGTATACCCTTGACTGAGGAAACTGTCTTCATCTATGGGGTGGGGGTCATCCCCTCACAGCGGTGAGGGAGGAAGGGGACATCTGCCCTGCCAGCCAGATCAGCCAAGTCAACCACGGCAGTCAGTGGGGTGACATGTTGCAGCCAGAGTGCCCTCACATCCTGAACACTGAATTGGATTTTTAGTCGTCTTGTATCACAGATCTGGCCCCACGTTCAGCCTCCATACACATCCTTCACTGAAGCATCCATTCTTTCAGCAAATACTTATTATTTATTTGTTTTTGCAGTGCCGTGGAAACAAATATGCATTATTTACTAGGTAAGGATCATCTACTAGTGAAAATACAGTATTAGGTCCTACGATGAATAAAGATGAAATAGATGTCACTGCCCTCAAAGAACTGATGAACTAGAGCCTGGGATGGTGGCGTACACCTGTAATCCTAGCACTCGGAAGGCTGAATCCCGAGTTTGAGGTCAGCCTGGGCTTACATAGTGAGTTCAAGGCCAGCATGATCTTCACGGTGAGAACTTACTCAAAAAAAAAGCAAAGCAGCTGGGGATTTAGCTCAGTGGTGCTATGCCTACCTTATAAGTTCAGGGTCCTGAGTTCAATCCCCGATGCCAGAAAACAAAACAAAAAACAAAAACAACAAACAGAGCAAACCAAACCAAAACAAAAAAACCCCAC
Source organism: Fukomys damarensis (assembly GCF_012274545.1). Lineage (NCBI taxonomy): Eukaryota > Metazoa > Chordata > Mammalia > Rodentia > Bathyergidae > Fukomys > Fukomys damarensis. The sequence continues at coordinate 7,244,961 of NW_022900935.1, forward strand.
ACATATTTGATGAATACCTGGTATATCCAAAGGTATTTGCTACATACTACATGGTACATGCTGGTGAACAAGACAGACAAGAGCCCCTGCCCTCAGGGAGTGCATTCTTTCAGAAAGGATGAAAGGCACTGGGCCCAGAACTTCCAAAGTGATGAGAATTAACAAAGGGGAAGGCAGGGTGCCCAAGAACCAGCTAACCCAGGCATGAAGGAAGACTCCCTGAGGGAGTCTCAGCAGGAGCAGGTGTAGACGTGAGCCTGCAGCTCTGGGAAGTAGCTCAGTGGCACAGCACCTGCCTGGCAAGTGTGAGGCCCTGAGTTTGAGTCCCAGTACCAAAAAAAAAAAAAAAAAGCTTGTCAGAGGGGGAAAGTGAGAAAGGGTTTTAAGCCCATGGAGAAAAGCAGGTGGGAAAGCCTGAGCCAAAGACTGCTTTTGAGCTGAAAGGAATTAAAGTGGCAGAGCTTTCCAGAGAAGGACACTTGACAGGAAGAGGAAGACTCCAAGGAAGTCCTTGTCCTTTATTTCCTGTCTTACTCTTCTTTCTCACTAGATGGCCTCCTGCGTACATCCCGCCTCCTGCTTCCTCCATTGCAACTTCCTTAGAAATACTGTAGGAGAGCAGGCTCACCAATCAGGAGCAAAGGAAGAATCACAGGCCAAAAGGAGAAAGCCTCAGAGCTTTCTCAATTGTGTGGTCTGGCTGTAAATTAACTCTAGCTTGAAAAACAAAATCAAACAAAAACCCCAGAAACCTCCGCATCGCAGGCTCCCTTCTTTACCGTCTTCCCAGCAGCTGCTTTGTTCTTCTAGCCTTGTAAAATTTTCTCCTTGTAAAACAGGAACATCAGCCAAACATGTGGACTTACCCCTTCCCATTCATTAGAAGAATGCATTGCTTCAAACTCTCAGGGGGGCATTTAAATGCAAATTTTGCCAAGAAAGCAATTTGAGTCTGAGGGAAACCTCTCTAACCACAGCCCAAACCAGAACTTCCTTCTTTGACTACCGTGTATCCTAGTGGGAATCTTAATTCCTTGTGGGCCCCCCAACCCTGCCCACATTTTAACAGAGCCCGATTCCTAGAGTGCAATCTTTCCTTCTTGCCCCTGTTATTTCCTCACCTTTAGCAAGCACCAATCGAAATTCTTGAGGAACCTGTCCCCAAAGCAGTGTATGTAGCAGCTCTGGGATACTGGTGGTGAGGCTTTTCTGTTTGCTGCAGTGAAAAAAATGAGGAGGCAAATGTCTTTAGGGGGTGAGGGTGGAGGTGTGGGGATGTGTATTTGTGTCTGGGCCTTCTTAGCCCTACTGGTGTAAAATAATATAGGGAATGCAGTGACTCAGCACCGATACAGTAAGATCCCCAGAGTTAGCATTTCTATAATCTCTGTTTATGAAAAATGTGCCTGTGCTACAAATCACCAACTCCTTCGTCTTATGTTTTTCACTAAAAGCTTATTTGTTGGAAAAAACACTCAAATTTCCTTCTTTTCATAGCCTGAGCTCATTAGCAGCTGACACCAAAATGTGAAATAGCTCCCCGCCCCCGGATTAAATTGGGAGGAAATGAGCATTTGTCCACAGATCCTCCCTTTCCTCTTTCAGTCTCTTCCCTGTATGGTCATGCCTAGAATTTGGGCAGCTCAGCAATACTTGATGGAACAAGATATGATTAATGTGATTAATGACTTGCTCACCCAATTTCTGCTCATGATGTGATGTGAAAGCCTATTAGCACACCTATTAGTGAAAAGCATCGTTTCTTTTTCTTGTTATGAATGTAGGGAGCATGGACTAGGTAGTTGGCATTACTCACCAGGCACAAAGGTACAGTCCCTGCCCTAGGGTAAGAAGCTCTTCCTTCAAATTCTTCAGACTGAAGTGAAAGCCTAAGTCCCAATTTTGGCTGCTCAGTGCTGAATGATTTTTTTTTTTTTAAAACTTGCTCACGCGACCTTATTGTGGTATCAGCCAGCCTACATCCTTACCACAACCCCCTCCCCATCCCCTGAAAAATCGAGTTAACACGGGGAGGGTAATGGTAGAATGGGCCAGTTGTGGTCTAAAAGTGTCACGTACGTTTACCAGATTTTCTCATTTATTGCTTTCATTCCTGTTGGGACTGAACGATAGATTCACAACTGAACAGAGGGCACATGATGTTGGAACTCCCTTATTAAAATGGACCCCCAAAAATTCCAACCTATATTTACCAGTTTCCTTTCTTTACCGTTTCCTTTTCCCTGATGACAGAAAATAATTGGCTTCCCTGTTTATGCTCCAGAATCCTTTCTTTGTTTATTAACAGTCCTCCTTCAGTCTCAGGTCCCTTATGATCTAAGTCTCTGCTCGGATGGTTGTCACCGTTTAATAATCTTGTTGGGTTTGCCTTCTCTAGATTTATGACCTCCTGTCTGTCTTGTTCACCCCACAGTGCAGTCAGGATCCTGTTTTCATTTTTCCCTCAGTTGTCATTTCTCAAGCCCTGCTCCTTGGCCTGGTTTACTTTTTGGTGAAGCTTCTGAACTCTCCCTTCCACTTCAGTTTCTCCAGCTTCTGGACAGCCCTTTGTTCCGGGGTCTCTTTGTGGCCTCACACCGCAGCCCCGTCTGGGTCTTGCCCTGGTCCCGCGTCTGGCCCTGGGAGCCGAGTCGTCTCGTGCTTTCCCAGGGCTCCTCCAGCAGCCGCACGGGCCGGACGCGGCTTC
>NW_022900935.1:7248524-7305422 GCF_012274545.1 Fukomys damarensis
CGCCTCCGTGTCCCCGGTTCCAGCAGTGGCCCTATTATCTGGCCCCAGCTGGTAGGAGGCGAGGCGAGGAGCCGGCTCTGGAGACCGACCGCTGTGGGGAGTCGCGGGAGGAGGAGGAGAAGGAGGAGGAGTTGGGCGCGAGGGAAGCCACCCGTCTGCCCTCCGCTCTCTTCCTCCCCGGAGCTCGGACCGCCGCCCGGCCGCCCGCCCGCCCACTGAGGGTCCCTTGGCCGCTTTTGTCTCCCTGAGTCTCCGAGGGTCTTGGGGGTCAGGCGGGCGTCGTTGCCTGTGAGTGTGCAAATTCTGGTGGAGAGCCCTCCCCCCATCTCCCTCTAGGTCCGGGGCTGATCCTGCCAGGGGGCTATTGCTTTTTTCTTTATTTTCCCCCTCAAAAGTAAAGATTGGTCTTGGGGCTCGGGTTTAAGCCCCTGGAGGCTGTCTTGCGAAGCACTTCTGCAAGTTAATGCCTAATCGGAACCTTGAGTATAATGCGGAGAAAGTTTTGACAGGCCGGAGGGGCTAGGGACTGCATTTCCCCTACTGCTTGCTGTAGGTACCCTAAGTGGCAGCCAGGGGGGTATGTGGCCTCGGGAGACTCCTGCTTTGATCTTTAATATCCACTTCAGGGATTTTGCTTTGGGTGGCAGTTGTGCTTTTCCCAGAGGTGGAGATTTTCTCAGAAACTACATAGGCAGCACTTTTCTCCTATTTTACTTATCTCAGGCCCTTGTGACCAGCCATTAGTTTCTTTTCATCTGAAGGACAGGAAACTTCAGCCCTTATGACTGAGTCCAGCGTTCTTATTTAACACCACCTATCCAGTGAAGGGAAACAAATGAAGAAGCTGTAAAACCTCTGTGTCTGTCTGTCTGTCTCTCTCTCTCTCTCTCTCTGTCTCGTGCTTGAAAGTTCTGCTTGGGAATACAGCAGGAAAAAGACAAATAGACAATGCTAAAATGGACTTGCTAGGACAAACTTGTTCCCTTCTGCATCAGCTCCTGTAAGCTGTCCAGTTTTTCCTGCCTGCAGCAAGTTTTCTGTCAGCCCCCTGTGGTCTTTCAATAAATGTGGTTCATTTTAGAGCACAAAGAGGTTAGATTGTGCTGCTGAACTTCATTGAAAAAATGCTGCCCAGTGAATAGTTCCATTAAGTTTCCTTTGCAGGCTTTTGAGCAACATTGCACTTTTCAGAGGGAAGATACACTGGGGCTGCTGTCTCAGGCCACGACAGCTATAAACCAGCAGAATTAAAACAAAAATGGGTGAAGAAATCTCAATACCTCACTGGATCATATTACTGGTGGCCCCCAGCTGAAAGGAAGTTGCGCTCTCTGGCAAAAGAAATAGAGAAAGAAGGGGAAGTAGGGCTTGTTTCTGGAGAGGTCCCTGGTGTTCAGTCGTTTCAGTTGGCTCACTCAGTTTGGTTTTCCTCTGAAGGATTTTGCCTAGGTGTATGCAGAATTTGATTCTTCCTAGACAGATCTCTTTCTGGACAAGAGTAAAAAATGGTTGGACAAGATAAATTAATTTGAGTGGTATGAGAGTTGTGGAGGCTATGATAGTTACGGGACAACCCCCACCCCCACCCAACACCATTCTCACTGTCTGGCAGGGTGGCTTAGCTCTCCAGCCTTTGTTACTTTGCTATATGGAATTCTTGCATTTCCCAAACTTAGAAATCTCCTTACTGCCTTAATTGGAGAACTGTTTGCCTAAGTGGAGGAGTTTGATGGAATCCATAGGATGACCAAGGGAGAAGTTTGAAGAAAATACAAAGGATTAATTTTGGAGAGAGATGGGGAAGTAGGTATTGGTGATGATAGAGTCCTAGACCCTCATTGGCCTCTAGATTAGTTGGAAATCTTCTTCCTCTCTCCTGCCAATAATTTTTAGTCAGTCACTTCATTCTACAAAGTAGTATTCTCATATACAGAAGGAATACTCAGTTTTTCACCTGCAGAAGCTGCCCCTGAAAGAGGTAAAGGTGAAAAGGGAAATAATGCATTTGTGGTGTGAAGGGAACAGAGCTATGCATACCACAGCTGTATTAGGAATGGTTGTCAGGCATAGATTTTCTAGATCTGTGCTTGGCAACTGTTTCTCTGTGTATTGGTAGTGAGCAGGGAGTTGGCAGGATTAGATGGTTCAGCATGGACATAAATGTTCTCCCTCATTTCCTAAATATCCCAAAGGCTCTTTCAAATAGCTGGCTGGTAAACAGGAGGCATTAGATAATAATTCTGGACCCTAACATTTTAGAGTGGGCAGCAATTTAAAGAACCAGGATATATCTTCCAACACACAATTACTGATTTTTTTTTTCTGGTTGTGACAGTGTTAGGGCATTGGAGACGTCAGAATTATGAATGAGATCTGGTTGCTGCCCTTGATTATTCACATCTAGTGAAGGAAAGAGACTTGCAGACAATTATTACACTGTGCTAAGGGCTAACACAAAGATGCATAAAACACCATAGAAACAACAGAAGGGAAAAATAGCTCCACAGGGTTCGTTGGACTTTTTTTTTTTTTTTTTGGTAATACTGGGCCTCCTGTGCATGCTCATTAGGCAAGCACTCTACTGCTGAGCTACACCCCCAGCCCCACTGGGAGATTTAACAAAGTAGGCAACACTTGAGGAAACTTTTAGGAATGAATAGGACTTAGTCAGATGAAAGAAGGTGGGGAGGGGAGAGGGCATAAGTAGCCCATCTGAAGGCTTCAAGGTAGAGTGAATGGAAGTGTCTAACAATGAAAGTGGTTGGGTATGACTAAAGGGCTAGAGTTTTGGTGGGAGCACATGATGCTGTGAAGAGCCAGGGTCCAACTAGTAAAGGTTCTTTTGTGGATTTATTTTATGGGCAGGGGCGAAGTCATTGAAAGTTGAGAAAAAGCAACAACTAGTAAGCTAGTTTTATTAATTCATAGTAAGGGAATATCTGTCCAGTGATGGATATACTTACATTGCTGTCCAGGGTACCCTCTTTCTGTAACAAAGTACTTTTGAAGCTTAGTAATCAGATGATTGGTCGGTAAATTTGCAAACAAAAGAGAGGTGAGTTGTTTTGAGTATTTCATCTAGGTGATATGGCCAGCCCTTTCTGTGGTCTGAGGTCTCTATAAGTGCTAGAGGGAACTAAAAAGGAATAGAGGTGTAGAATCAGGATCTGATTTTTCTCCTAGAATGGAGACACTCTATCGAAGAAACAGCTACATAGGGGTATTGTTTTAGGTTTTAGAGTTGAGGTTTAAAAATGAACACAACTGGATTTATGATGGTTGGGTAAGCAGTCAGATATATGCATTGGTTCAGACAGAATTAGACTTTCTGCTTTCATAAAACCTTAAAGACTAAAGAATCTTCATGCGCTAGAGAAAGCTAGGAATAAAAGAGAACATTCACGTTTCAACATTGGTAACACTGATTATCTGGTACTTATAAACTTCAGAGTTGTCTCTAGGTGTCACAGGTTATATGGAACTAGTTGGGACTATCTTTTTTAGCACGTTACAGAAAAGAACTTGCAGAATTTACTGCACAGAGGAGTGAAGGGTCTACACTCTATATAAAAAAGTTGTGAAGGGTCTACATTCTACATATTAACATACATAACTTTTAATTTTATTTTTAATTTTGTGTGTGTGTGTGTTCTGGGATCGAACTCAGGACCTTGTGCTTGCAAGGCAGGCAAGGTACCACTGAGCTAGATCCCTGGCCTCTTATAACTTTTTAAATATAAAACTTTCTTGAAACAAGTTGTGGCTATGTTGCCTAGGCTGATCTCAAACGTGTGAGTTTAAGTGATCCTCCTATCTCAGTCTCTCGAGTAGCTGGGGCTATAGTCATGTGCTGCCACTCTTGGTTTAATATGAACAACTCACAAGGAAGTGTGATATGCTATAATGAAAAAAGTACTAAACTAGAATGTAGATTTCTTCATTCTTGGGCTTCACTCTTAGTTCTGCACTTGTACTGTATGACTTCGGAAAGGTTGCTTCACTCCCGTTCTTAAGGGTTTTTATCTGTTAAAATAGGACTGATAATACTCAACTTCTTTGGTTTTATGAGAATACAAATGAGCTTTTGGTGTGTTTAACAACACTTGCATGTATATAATACTTGATATTTTACAAAGCCATTTTGTATGATCTTATTTGAGTTTTATTTCTTGTAAAGATGTTTTTATACAGATGGCTAAGTTTAGGCATAGAAACTTGACATTATTCAGAACCTAGGCTCCAGATTTCTAGATGTAGATTTCACATTGATAAGTTTTATTTATTTATTTTTTACTCATTGAGTTTATTGGTACATTTTAGGTGCACAGTACAGTTACATTCATTATTGGGATCTTGTACCTTTACATGGCAGGTCTTGGTTCTCATTTTTTCCCCTTGTCCCTGCCCTCCCTTCACCCCCTCCTCTCCCCATTTACAAACATTTTATTTCCATTTTTTTCATTTTCTACTATTTTTTTGATAAGTTTTAAAATTAGAGCATAGATTTGGGTTAAGTTAGATAATTGTGAAAATGTTAGTAAAATGTAATTGTTGGTATAATTGTTAGTATCGTTGTTAGTTTTCAGCCACTTGAAGTGCAGTTACACGGTGGAATTGACCTATATTTCCAGATCTCTGAACCATGGAGAATTTACTTTCTGTTTATTGTGGGAGAAGGTTTATGTTATATAAGACTCTGAGAATTGTATAAGTATCTGAAAAGTAATGTAGTATAGTGATGACATTTTGCTAACACAGTGATTGAAAAATATAGGCTGAGGATTGGGTTTGTTTACCTAAATAATGCTCTCAAGAAACCTCCCAGTTAAATGTAGACTCAGTGTATAAGTTCCTTTTTAGAATGAGTCCTAGATTTGGAGTGGATTGCTTCTAGACAGAACAATAGAGCAATTGCTACTTCTGGACATGGACATCATGAATTCAGAAAGTGAGTCAAGTCTTCATATTCTGGGAAATCTCAACCTTTGGCCACATCATGCTGTTGAAATGATAAAATGTGTACATGTACTAACAGCGCTTACGGGAGCTGCTGCCTTCATGGACTTGCTTGGCCAGTGATGAAATAAAAGTCAGGGAAGTGCATCAGCTGAGACCTGTTATCCTGGTGTTTTTCAGTGCCAGATCCAGGTGGATCTTGCTGGAAAGAATGCTTCATAGTGCACATTTGGGAAACATCCCAAGATCAGACATCCTGGCCAGCCATGTGTAGTGGTGTACACCTATTAATCCCAGCACTCTGGGAGGCTGAGGCAGGAAGATGAGATGTTTGAGTCCATCCTCGGCAATTTAGTGACTTAGTGAGACACTGTCTCAAAACAAAAACATTTTTAAAAGGGTGGGGATGTAGCTCAGTGCAAAGGCCCTAGGTTCTCAATCCTTATTATGTGTGAAAGAAAAAATCGTGGCTCTTTTTTCAGCTTTTCATAATTATATATTGAACTGTGTTGTAACTAAGTTGAATGGTGTGCTAAAGCTTTTGCTCACTTTTTTCTTTTTTGCTTTACACATGCTAGGCAAATGTTCTACTATGTAGCTATCTTTCTGCCAGCCTTATCTTTCTCTTTCTTGTATTTTGTGCTACTGGGGAATGAAACTAGGGTCTTTGTACCGAGCTGCACCCCCAGCCCTTTGTACTTTTTGAGACAGTGTCTCAATAAGTTGCTGAGTTGCCTAAGGTGATCTGAAATTTGTGATCCTCCTGTCTCAGCCTCCCAGAGTACAGTAGTGCGAGTACAGTTGTGTACCAACACACTCGACTCTTTCATGGTTTTGATTGGAGTTGGAAACTCTATTGTATATTTACTGATTTTATGACCAGAAAGAGCCACTTAAGGCCCATTGGCTTGGTTTTTAGGATGTAAAAAAGTTTATTTTGGTTTGTTTATTTATTTTTGCTTACTGCTAATAAAATGTTATTTTTCTTTCCAGAGCTTTTCAGATTCTGGAATAAATTACAATGAACTTTCTATTCTTTGTGTCTAGTTTTCAGAGGTTTCCATAAATTGACTTGTCCTGCATATCAACTTGACCACTGATGGGAGCCGTCTCAGTAGTTCTTCCCTCGCTCCTCACACACCTGCTTTGGTGCCTTCCTTCACATCCCCTCTGCCTAGAGTGACCTTTCCCTTTCTGATTATTCAAATCTTATCATTTTTTCCTTATTTTTTGTGGTACTGGGGAGTAAACCAAGGTCTTTGTAGTGAGTTAAATCCCCACTCCTTTTGTATTTTTTATTTTGAGATAAGGTCTCACTAAGTTGCTAAATTATCCATACTTGGCTGGAATTTGTGATTCTCCTGCCTCAGCCTTCCAGAGTGCTGGGATTTCAGGAATGTGCTACCACACCTGGTTGTCATCTTTCTTTTTTTTTTAATTAAAGCTAAAGCTGGAGACCTGCATCTTTCATGCAGCTTTTTCCTGTTACTCCATCAGACATTGATGGTTTCCTTGTCTGATCTCTTTTTCTGTTTGGTACTGGGGATCAAATTCAAGCGTTTGCGCTTGCGAGAGAGGAGACAGAACCACTGAGCCAAATCCCTGGCCCTCCTTTTCTGATCTCTTAAAACGTCTACCTCACAATTAGTCTCTGAACTATATACAATATTATTTTATAGTATTCTTTGTTGTTGTTGCTGTTTGTGATAGGGTCTTGCTGTGTAATCCAACCTGACCTTAAGCTAGCTATGTAGTCCTCAGTGAGTTTGAACTTGTGATTCTCCTGCTTCAGACTCCTACATGCTGGGATTACAGGTATGTGGCACCATACCCAGGTGTTTTACAGTATTCTTGAGTTGTCTCACTTCTGATAGAACTGTTTTGTTTTTTGTTTTTGGTACAAGAGATCTAACTCAGGACCTTGCACTTTTGAGGCAGGCGGCAGAACTCCTGAGCTAAATCCCCGGCCCTAGAACTGTTCTTTTAATGAGTGTTTATGCCAGTGATGGCAACCTTTTAGAACTTTCAGTGATAAGAACAGCCTGCTGCAGCATGCATGCTATAGGTTTGCTACCACTAGTTTATGTGCTAATCGTGTGGGACACTTATTTACTTATTTAAGATGGTCTTGTTATGTAGTTCAGGCCAGCCTTGAACTCACTATGTAGTCCAGGCTGGCCTTGAACTCATGGTGACCCTCCTGCCTCAGCTTCCTGAGTGCTGAGGTTACACGAGTGCACCACCACACCTGGTATACTTGTGTTTATGGTTGATTGGCAGGAAATCTCTCAAGGGACACTCATATCAATGCTTTTAATTTATATTTAACATTTTTTTCATATTATGAAAGTAGTATGTTTAGTGTGGAAGACTGTAATAAATATAGGAATGTATATAGTTTTAGGCAATAGGCTTTCCTTAGGTTTGTGTTGGGGGCAGCTATGGGTTGGGGCAAAAAGACAGGACGACCAACCTGTGAATGCCTGGGAGAGAATAGAGCCTTCAAGGACAGGCCCCTTTTGCCCAACCTTGGGCCTGACACCCTTCACTTGCTCTGGCTGTATAAAGTTGTGTTACAGTATACATTTGCTCCCTGGGCACAAGCATTTATTATGCTTTTTCTGTTCAAAACTGCTTTTTTGTGCATGACCATTTGTGAGTCATCAGGGATGTTCCAATTATCAGGGATGATTTGGGTAGTCGCCTAAGACAGGTTAATGAATTGGTCATTCATCATCTGTCTTTTGGTCAAGGGCTTTGCTGGCTGTATTGCTGGATTTCCTCTTTACCGTAGCTGATTTCTGTAGTGATTTTTGTTCAGAAAGGTAAACACAATATCCCTGTGTTGATGTAAAGAATGACCTTGCCTGAAGTGTCTTTTGAAGTTCAGATGGGTTCTGGCCTGCAAGAACATTTTGGACTTAGACATGTAGGCAGTGATTTTCTTTGGCTATGTTTTGTAGTCAGTCAACAACAGTGAATAAGCTCACTGTGTGCTGTATTCTGTAGCTCCTATCAGAGATACTGTGTTGGGGTAAGTGGTACTGGGGAGTTGGATGGGCCACTTAGAAGCATTGAAAGAATGAGATCAAGGTTAGGGGTAGGGGCAGAAGGTCATAAATATCAGAATGAAGAACCCAAGTTTTATAAAATGGGCAGGGTTGATGTGGAGGTTATGTAGATGTGGATGAGAATGGAGATCTGTTTTGTGGAAGCCAGCCACTGTTGCAATTAAGTCATAAGGTTAGATTAAGGGATGACTTTAAAGGAGACGGGTATGTTGGGAAACATTTTGGACAGGTATAGATACTGACATTGCTTTCTAGAGGATTTTACCTTTTTTTTTTTTGCCATGGTATAGATTGAATCCAGAGCCTCACACAATCTAGGTAAGTACTCTACCACTGAGCTACAGTCCCAGTAAGATTTACCTTTAAAAAGAATTATTACTCCTCATCCTAGAGCTTTTTTTTTAAAAAAATTCTCTTTCTTGTGTAAAAGTAATCTTTTAAAGATGTCATTCCTAAATTTTTAAGAGGGCTGTGCATTTGAATCTGTGATTTGAGGCCATGTTTCTCAGCCTTTACTTTAAATTAGCAAATGCGCAGTGCCCCAGGTCACCTGTCCATTCCCTGGATAACATTATTGAATGCTTTTTTAATAAGTATGTGGCAAGACTTGTATAAGAAATCCTGTAAATCTCTTCTGAAATTTTAGGTTAAATCTTGATTTGCTAATCGAGGGTATACATTGAGGGTTTGCTTGGAGGATCCATTTGTTCACTTAATTAAAAACATTTGTTGCACTTATACTCTGAACTGGGAGTAGGCCATGTGCCTAGGAAACAAAGATATGTCTTCACATATCTGTGATCTTACAAGTTAATGGGGGGACGTGTTGGCAAACTGATGATGCCTGTGTTGTGGGGAATGTTGTATTATAGGTAAATGCTGGCGCTGTGGTAGGGAAGAAGAATACCAGTATAGCCAGGTTGAAAAAGGAGGAACTGAAACCTGAGGCTTTGAGACTCAAGGCAAAAATTTTGGCTCAGCTGGGCGTGGTGGTGCACACCTGTAATCCCAGCACTCAGGAGGCTGAGGTTGAGGATTGCATATGTGGGCTTTGCTTTCCATGCATATTGTGGGGTTAGCATATCCCATTCTATTTGGACTGGCCTTGTGAAGACCCAAGTTTCTTGCAAGACTTGGACAGAGGGCTATTGTGGGAGATACAGCCTCCTTCTTGTTTATTTTGGCAGGGGGAAAAAAACATGATGGATTATTCTCATGACTCAGAACCCTTTCTGGCTTACCTTAAGAGGTTCAGTATAATTACTACCTTTCAGATGGTGATAGTGTCCTTCAGAGTTTCTCTGACCTTTATATCTAAAAAGAATATTAGTTACCCTTTGTCCTCCACTTGCTTGGGTCTTTATCCCCTTTAGTCCACTGTAGAGGGTATTTAGGATTGACTCAAGTCTTAGCCTTTCTGGCATGTTCCACATACTTTGGTTGTTAATTGCCATGTTTTCAGTGTAGCTTGCTTTCTCTTTGTTTTTTAAATTTGGACTCTATCAGATAAACTTGACTGTGAGTCACTCCAGGGAGTGGAAGGTTTGTTTCCACTAATTTGGAGGATCTTTGATTTTGTTCCAGTTTCTCATTTGACTTATCTTGTGCATTTTCTGTCTCTGTCCTATAAAAGGGATAGGTGTGTGTGTGTGTGTGTGTGTGTGTGTGTGTGTGTGTGCGCGCACGCATTTCGTAGTAGATGTCTATTCAGGGCCTGCTATTTTTCATTTATAAATTCTCTCTAGAATCACTGTCATTGCTATCAACAAAAATGCCTATATAAAGTACCTCTTCGATTGTAGTTTGTTATATGACACCGAATAAGTAGAGTTCATAAACTCTTTGCCTTCTAAGGGTTTACAGTATATAGTAGTGATAAAAATAATAAAGAATGTACCATTGAGTAAATAATGGACAGTTATTCCTCAGGTAACTTTTTTTTTTGGTAACCAGGGATTGAACTCAGGACCTTGTGCTTTTGAGGCAGGCACCATTGAGCTAAATCCCTGTCCCCCCACACCTTTTTGACACAAGGTCTTGCTATGTAGTTCAGGCTGGCATTGGCCTCACTGTGTAGAACCAGTTGACCTCACATTTACAGCAATCCTCCTGCCTCAGCCTCCTGAGTGCTGGGATTATAGGCATGTGCCACCACATCTGGCAACATTGTATCTTTTTGAGGCTGAGTCAAAGGGGGAAGGAAATGACAGAGATAGGATTATCTGTTTCCTCTAGGATGGCAGGAGCTGCCACCCATGGCCCTTTGGTGTCAGGCAGTGTCTCTCTAATGTCTTTGGACCTGCGGTACCTTTACACCATGTTATCTTTCCTGATAGCCAGGAAAGGATCCGATTGGGGCCCTTCCTTTGTGGTGACCCGTGGCTGAAGATGCAGGCTCCAGTTGCCTGCAGGGAGAGCACTTGGAAAGTTTGGCTCTTCTGAACAATTACCTTTGTAACATGAGGACGTTCATTCCAGACCTACTGCAAATACTTGTATGCTCACAAACACCACTAACTAGGCAGCAGCCAAGGCCATCTTAGCCTGGACACTGGCTCATATTGGTTGGGAAGAAGCCGGTCTGGCCTGGCCTGAGCCACTTCTGCAAAGCAAGAACAATGGGCCTGTTCTGGCTGTTCTGGTTAGTTTATCAAATGTGAAAGAGGGCCCAGACTAGTCTAGCTGTGGTGGTTTGAGATCCTCACATCTCTCAGAGGACTGGTTCATTGTTGTTTTATTTTTATTTTTAAAATTTTGTTAGTTATTGTATAGTAACAGCATCTATGTAGTACTACCTTTATTAGGAGTAGGGAACTCTTAGTGGCTGGAATTTCCCTCTACATTTCCTGTGGGTGAGAGAGACCGAGGAAACATTAGATTCCCCCTTCTCAGGCCTCTTTTCTCTGATTTTTCTGTGGGAACATCTCAGGCTGGGGTGAGGCAGTGGAGGGAATGGTCCAGGCCCTGACGTGAATGTTTGTTTTTTTTTTGTACCAGGGATTGAACTCGGGACCTTGCACTTGTGAGGCAGGAGAGGCACCACGGAGCTAAATCCCTGGCATGAATGAGTTCTTGTGAAGGCATAAGAGGCTTTATCTGTAGCTTTAACACATGTGCTTTGCTACTAACAGAAGGGAGGGCGGAATCAAGGGGGCTAATAAAGGAGAAATTTTGTGCTGTCAGTAGATACTTCTGTTTCCCTTTTACAACATGTGTTAAGAGCACAGCCAAAACCCCGGCATTCTTTTTTTTCCGCCTCTTCCTTTTCTCGATTATATCTCATTTGCTGACTTGTAAAGATGTATAATACCTTCAGCAAGTAGGCTGGTGATGATAATGGAAACTTAAACAAATAAAAGTTCCAGAGATTGGAGAGCTAAGTGGTGATTTGATTATGGTCTTTAAATATAAAAAGTGTTTTTCTTGTAATTCACCATAAACAGAACAGCATTTCTTAAGTTTTATTTAACTTCGTATGTATAGAACAGCCCAACCTAATTGTGATCTCTGAAGGTCTTGATTGTGTTAGACAAGGTACATATGATACACTTCACAAATTGAGCCACATTGTAAATGCTGGAACTTATTATATTTCTTGGTATGCCTAGCAACTTCTGTCACCTGTTACAGTGGAGGTTTTCCAGGTGGTTATCCATGGACATCTCAAACTTGGGGCATGTTCAATATGAGCATAATTGTCTCTGTCTGCTCCCAGACCTGCTTGTTCTCCTGTTCCCACCTCAGTGAAAGCCTTCCCCATCCATCTGGTGGTCCAAGCCAGAAGCCCAGGTTTTCTCTCTTCCTGCTTCACCCTGCCCAGGTAGCCAGTCTTGCACCAAGTGCTGTTCATTTTATCTCCTATGTGTCTCTCCATCGGTTATCTTTCCTGCTCAATCCACTGCTAATACAGGAGTGCAGGCCCTTATAATTTATTATAGGACTGCTGCATAGTTGCTGTTAACTGGTCTGACTCTACTTTTTCTTTTATCAGTTTTTTACATTCATCCTAGAAAAATACCTTGAAAAACACAGAACTAATCATGTCTATTCCCTACTTAAAAATTCCTTCACTGGTTTTTGTTGCCTATACGATAAAGTCCAAGCATGAAAAAAAAATTTGTGTTGGTTTAATCCCTGCCTGCTTCTGTAACCTCATTTTCCATGAATTTTCTTCTTGTCAGGATGATTTTCTCTCTACCTAGAATTCCTCTTTCACCTGTTAACCTCACCTACTGGCACATTCCAGTTTACTCTATTGAACATAATTGAAATAGTGTTACTGTTAGGAAGCTTTTTCTGACCCTCTCTTCACATATGGTTAGTCTTTCTCTTTGTTTGGTTGATGTTTAGCTCCTCTATTAAGCTCTGTTTTCTAGACTTGCTGAACAGTGCCTAGCTTATGTAAATGCTTGAGGAATGTTTGAACAATTGCTGTGCACAAAGATTTGCTGTACACGATTGTTCAGCATGCAGAATTATGTCTAAAATCAGAATATAGTACAGGTTGAGGCTGGGGATGATAGCACATGCCTGTAATCCCAACACCATTTGGGAAGCTGAGTCAGGAGGATCACCATGAGTCTGAGGCCAGCCTGGGCTATGTAGTGAGTTCAAAGCCAGTCTGAACTACATGGTGAGACCCTGTCTCAACAAAACAAAATAAGAATATACTACAGGTTGAATATGATCCTTATCCTAAATGTTTGGGACCAGAGTGTTTTGGATTGCATATTTTGGACTGTTTGTATTACATAATGAGATATTTGGGGGATGGGACCCAAATATAAACCCAACATTTATTTGTTTCATGTAAACTTTTTATATACAGCCTGAAGGTAATTTTATATAATATTCTTATTTTTAAAATTATTCACTTATTTTGGTGCTCGGGATTGAACTCTAAAGTATCTTATGTACTAAGTACATATTCTACCACTCTCGGCCTTATAAAATATTTTTAGTGCACCTGTGTTTTTTTAAAAAATTGTTTATTTATTTATTTATTTTGCCTTTGTGAGACAGGGTCTCACTATGACCTGGAACTCACTATGTCGCCCAGGCTGGTCTCAAACTCACAGTGATCCTCCTGCCTCAGCCTCCTGAGTGCTGGGGTTATAGAAAAAATTTATTTTTATTTGTTTATTTATTTTGTTTTTTTGAGACAGGGTCTCACTGTGTAGTCCATGCTGGCCTTGAACTTGTGGCAGTCCTCTTGCCTCCGCCTCCTGAGTGCTGGGATTACAGTTGTGTGTTGCCATGGCTGGCCTAGTGCACCTGCATTTTTCTGATTGCATCCACTCAGATGTAGAAGTTTCACTTGTGAGATCATAACAGTGCTCAAAGAATTTTAGATTTTGGAGCATTTCAGATTGTGGCTTTTTGAATTAGGAAATGCTCAACTTGTATTAGATAATAGTAGGGGGCGTTCCAGGGATGGGAATGTAGCTCAGTGATATAGTGCCTGCCATGTATGACCTAGGTTCAGACCATGGTAATGGGGGAAAAAAAAAAGAAAAAAGAAATTCCAGTGAGCTTAAGGGTAACAGCATTAGATCGTGAGATGGTATGTTATTTTTGCTCTTTTAGAATTTCAGAAGGCGCTGCCATGGATAGTTTGACTCTTCATTCACCAAGGCAGGAAGTAGAACCAGCTGTTTGAGAGTTCCTTTTAAAGCTCTGACCCTAATATATACAGAATTTGGTTGTCTGCTGAGTGCTTTGTATGTATTAAATATGATGTATATTCCAAATTTAAGACCAAAATGCTGTGAGCAGATGGTGAATGTAATGTATACACTAAGGCTCCCTAACCCATCTTCTAATTTCCATCTTATAGAATTTTAGAACAACTCAAGCCCCTTACCTCCATTTTACAAACTCGCCTTTCCCTTTGACATGTGATTCTACTTCACCTTACTACTCCTGGAACTGCCTGCTATTATCTAGTGTTCAGTTCGTCTCACTCTTGTTCCTGGTGAGGAAAAGAGGCCCAGGAAGGAGTCATGCTAACTTGTTCAAGGTCATATAACTATTAGTGCTAAAGATAGATCTCTCATGATGTGAGTAATCTTTTTTTTTAATGAAACCATGCTTAATCACAGTTCCTTATGTGTGATGTGGCATTAATGTATATTGTGGGCTCGGCTTTATCCCTGTGAAGAGGAATGGGTGAAGGAAAAGGGAGGAGGCGAATCTTTACTGAGTCCTTACTAACACTCAGATACTTCATAACAGTAATGCTCAGTGACACTGGTAGATTTTACAGATGAGATTGAGGATTGAACCTAAAGGACTTCCCTGAGGGTCTAACAGCTAGTAAGTGACTAAACCTAGTATGATTAACTTCAGTGGGCCCTCTTAAAGCACAGAATAATTTTTGGATTTGTGGCTTGAATTGCTTTAAGATTTGCAAGTCAGACAGCTCATGTAGAGTTGTGGAAGCTGTTTGCCCAAAGACAACCTCATGGAGCGGTGAGGCTGGGGTAGTAGAGAAGTTTATAGGGCTCTTGAGACACAATCCTGTGCTCGCAGTATACCTTCCCTTGGTTATACTCGATATAATTCACATTTTAGGCTTCCTCTTTAGCCAGGGTTCCAGAACAGGCATACGGTGGTGTGCAGCCACTCCTTAGTGTGTTTGGTAGTCCTCTTAAGCACCAAAACCACAGCAAAAGCAGCATCTGAGATGTAGGACAGGCAGAGTGAGAAAGGACTGAGCCCAGTTGAAACTAGCTCTTTCGCATACAGTAGTAAGTAGGCAGATCATAATTACAACTGAGAGTGAGGGTGGAGGCAGGTCACACCTATCACTGTCAGAGAAATGATGGGAGTAAATAACCCTTAGTTTCCAGTTTCCAGAAGCTTCACTTGCCCTTGAGAGCCCAAGAGGTGATAAAGCCTTTGAGTTGGCAGCAAGTCACCCCAAATCATCCAGACATAAGGTTCAGATTTTATTTTTCCTTACAGATTCTGCAGTCATTTCCTTAGATTCTGCAGTCATTTGTTTTGAACCCCTTGTTAGCTTCCTCTCTAGTAGTTTTGTTGCCTACCTTAGGAAGGAGGTTGAACAGCTGAGAGAGCCAGGGAAGGACCTGGAAATTCTGGCCACTTTCATTAACTATTAGCAAGATGGGGTGGGGAAGGAGTGTGGAGATCCAGGAGAAGGAAGAGGAATTGCAAAGTGAAGCAGAGTCGTTTGGTCTTCAGTAGTGAGTGGTTCAGGGTCAGCAGCTTCTGCAAGTTGGAATGTAGGATCTTGCTGGCTTGCACTGTTTTTTTAAGAAGAAACCTTAGATTCCACCACAGGCCTGTGGAATTAATTTTCATTGCAGCAAGATTCCCAAGTGTATTTGTGCACATTAAAGTTTGTTATTGTTGTTGTTTTTTGTTTTGTTTTGTTTTGGAGACAGGGTCTACTGTGTGGCCCAGGCTGGCCTTGAACTTGTGGCAGTCCTCCCACAGCCTCCTGAGTGCT
This sequence comes from Fukomys damarensis, assembly GCF_012274545.1. Taxonomy (NCBI): domain Eukaryota; kingdom Metazoa; phylum Chordata; class Mammalia; order Rodentia; family Bathyergidae; genus Fukomys; species Fukomys damarensis. The sequence goes on from NW_022900935.1 coordinate 7,264,026, forward strand.
GGGATTACAGATAATGTGCCGCCACGCCTGGCAACCTGTACATTAAAGTTTGAGAAGCACCTTGGGTGCTTCTGGGTGTGGTGGCTCTAATTCCATCTACTTGGGAAACTGAGGCAGGAGGATCACAAATAAAAGGAGCTGAGTGTATTCTTAGCATTCCCTGAGTTCAATTCTCAGAACTGGAAAAACAGATTGAGAAACACCAAGTTTGTGATTAAGTGGTTAAGCACAAAGATCTTAGGAATATAACAGACCTGGCAATGAAACCTGGTTTGACCACTGATTAACTTTATGGCCTCGGTTATGTTGTTTACCCTCCTTGTGCCTCAGTTTCTCATTTGTAGAACAGTGAAAAATTCTTCCTCATGGGATTTATTTATTTATGTATGTGGTGCTGGAGACTGAACCCAGGGCCTTTTGCATGCTAGACAAGGGATATTGAGGAGAGTAAACAAGATACTGGGGAACTTAGCAATTGATAGTGTCTTATTTTTATGGTTTTTTTTTGTACCAGGGATCGAACGATAGTGTCTTATTTTTAATGCAATTTAATCATGTCTATAACACACCAAACACTGAGCCTGGCATAGAGTAAATATTCAGTAAATGTTATTACTACTGATCAAATTAGGCAAATTTATAGAAATAGCTTCTTTCTTCTCTCATTCATTATCTCTGAATGAGCGCATTTGTCTGCAGTTTTATGAAGCTGTAGTCAGCATATCTATACTCTGTTTTGCTTAGTATTATTTAACAGTGGTTGTGGGCAGCAGCAGTTAACACAGCACTTTTATTAATGTGCCAGTCACTATTTTAAGTACTTCATGCATCTGTTAATCCATTCAATCCTTAGAGCAGCCATGTGAAATAAGTATTACCTCCATTTTCAGACGATGAAACAGAACAGAGTAAGTGACTTGCCCATGGCCACATAGCCAGGCAGTGGCAGAGCTGAGGTTTGAAATGAGGGAGCCTGTTTGCTGCATCTGTGCTATTTTCTCCTCACTTTCCTTCTTTCTCCTATTTTTTTCTTTTTCTTTCTTGAGATAGGGTCTCACTATGTAGTCCAGGCTGACCTTGAACTCACTATGTAGTTCAGGCTGGTCTTGAACTTGTGATCCTTCTGTCTGAGCCTCCTTAGTGCTAGGATCACAGACATGTGTTTCTTGGTGACTATGCTTTCTGTTTTCATGTAGTGCTATTGATCATAAAACTGTATGGTATGATGGAATTCAGGAAACTTTGATTGGGTGTTTCATTTGCCACAAATTTAGTTGTGACCTTGATCAAATGGCTTTCCTTCTTTAGGCCTGTTTCCTTGTAAAAATGGAAGGATTAGATGAAATTTTAAAGGCTTATCAGTGATTCATTTAATACATAGTAATTTTAATCAAATGCTTGAAAAAATTGTATCTAGGGAATTGATTTAAATTACTTATTCAGACTTGGCTGGTGGTGCATGTCTGTAATCCCAGTACTTACAAGGCTGTGGCAGGAGGATTGCCATGAGTTTGAGGCCAGCCAAGGCTACATAGTGAGTTTGAGGCCAGGGTGAACTACATAGTGAGACCTTGTCTCAAAAAACAAAACAAACAAAACTAGGCCTGGTAACTCATGCCTGTAATCTTAGCACTGGGGAGGCTGAGGCAGGTGGATCACTGTGAGTTTGAGACAGAAATGAAAAAAAAAATTTTTTTTTTTACTTGTTCAAGCTGGGCATGTGGTACACATCTGTAATCCCAACTACTTGAGAGGTGAAGCAGGAGGATCCTAAGTTTGAGTCCAGCCTGGGCAACCTGGGGAGATCCTGTCTTTAACAAAGAAGGGTAGCGTGTGGCTCCATAGTAGAATGCTTGCCTGTAATATACCAGTTCCTGGGTTTGATCCCCAGCATTGCAAAAAATAAATTAAAAAAAAATTTTCAGGCAGGCTGGTATAATTTAAGAACAAGGGGTTTAAATTCTGGCTCAGCCACTTCCAGGCTGTATGACCTTAAGCAACTTATTTAGCCTTTCTAAACATAGATTTTCCCATAGTGGAAGAATAGGTCACACCTTGTAGGGATGCTGTGAGATTTGAGTAAGATAGCACGTATTAGTGCCTCATATGGTGTGGCGCACAGTGGATACTCAATATCCGAAAGTTCTCTTCCCTTTTTTCCATACAGGTGATGATTAGGAAAGTAGATGTCCTAAATTAAAGGAATTTAGAATCTCTCAGTCCTACTGACTCTACTGGTAGCCTTACTCTTAGGAGAAGTGTACAGGTAGCCACTTTTAAATGACCCACCCTTTATTTTTAGATTAAATTACTTCTCAAAACACATACATAGTTTATAATAGGATAAATACCCTTCTTTTTCTTTTTAAAAGATGATAATTTGCGTGAGCTGCTATAACACAGTAAAACAAACAGGGTGGCTTCAATAGAAATTTATTGGCTTACAGCTCTGGAGGCTAGAAGTCGGAATTCATGTTGTCAGCAAACCTGGCTCCTTCGGAAGGACATAAGGGAGAATCTGTGCCTGTCTCCCTCTTTGCTTTTAGTATTTTTTGGCTTATAGATGATGTGTTCTCTGTGCTTCACAAACAACAGTGGTAGAAATATGTGTCTAAATGTCCGCTTTATATAAGACCACCAGTTTTACTGTGGTAGGGAGTGACCTCATCTTGATTATTTGTGAGCATCCTCTTTTTAAATAAAGTCACAAGCTAAATGGACCCATTGTTGTAGCTACTTGGGAAGCTGAGGCAGGAGGATCACTGGAGCCTAGGAGTTTGAGATCAGCCTGGGCAACAAACACAGTGAGACATCGCCTCAGAAACAGTGATAAAGTTACAGTGGTAGCTTTTAGGGGTTAGGACATCAACATCTTTTTGGAGATACAGTACATTCAGTCTGTAACAGTTCAGCTGCTTTCTATCCTGGAGAGAAGTGTGTATATGAAATTAACTTGTGCTGATCTTTTAATTCTTATTACAGGGCTGGGGATTTAGCTCAGCTGCAAGGCACTTGCTTGGCAAGTACAAGGTCTTGAGTTTGACTGCTGGTACCCCCCCCATAAATAAATAAAGCTTATCACTAAGATTGCCTTGGTAAACTCAGATTTACCTCTTGTCCTATTTATTTGAACTTTGGTTGTGGTAGCATTTAGGAAATATCTCAGACGGACTTTGTCCTGTAGATCAGGTGGGAGATGCCTCTTTTTTCTGGGCTGAATGGGTTAATAATAGTAATAACTCCTTTTAGTGGAGTTTTTACTGTGTGCCAGGGGACTGGCTGTTAATCAGTTTGTATACATTATTTAATTATCATACAAACCTTCAAAAGAAGTATCCTTATTTTACAGAAGAAGAAAGTGAGGCTCAGTCAGGGAAACAATTTGCCCAAGGTCATACCTAGTTAATGGTAGAGCAGGCATTCAAATCTAACTTTGTTGGACTTCAGAACTCCAACGTTTAACCATGTTGTTATGCTTTTCCTGCCCTGAGTCTCCTTTTCTCTAAATCTTCTATTTCTGGAATCTTGCCTACTGAAAGGGTCAGGGAAGTGACCTTTACTTGCATGCTTGTGTGCTCTTATTGTTTGTGAATAAGAATGGGAGTGTGATGTCAGTTGGCACTTTTTAACTAGTGGTTTAAATCTTGTCAATGTGCCCTACTCTGATGTGGGACATTGTAAGTTACTTTTAAAAAAGAATGTCCTAGAATTTGAATTTAAGAGAAAGAGATACAGGCCTACTATGTTTATGGCTATGATTATTATAGCTACTTACTATAATGAATTTAAGTAGAAATTACAAAGAAAAACGGTTTTCTAGTTTTTCTTTTCTCTGTCTACTCCCACTGGTTAGGGTCACCACTGTCAAGTGTGAGTGAGTGTATGTTCTTCCCAGTTTTGTCTTTCCCAGGCTTACTTTGGAACTTTCCCTGTTCCTCCTGTTGCTTAAATCTCCTCTTGTTCCAGGAATTTACTTGTTTGTTGTTTGTTTGTTATTTACATTAGTACTGGGGATTGAACCCCGGGCTTTTGCACTGAAGTACATCCCCAGCCCTTTTAAAAAATTTAAAAATTTAAGGGGCTTTTTTGAGGGAGGGGTTTCACTTTTCTTTTTTGGTATTGGAATCGAACTGGGCCTTGCGCTTGCCAGGCAGGTGCTGTGCCACTGAGCTAAGTCCCTGGCCCAAAAATGTAAATTTTGAGATAGGGTCTTGCTAAGCCCAGGCTGGGCCAGAACTCACAGTCCTTTTGCCTCAGCCTCTTCGAGTACTGTGCTGGATTATAGACATGAGCCACCACACCTGGCTGTGTCTGCTTTACTTTTGAGTCTTCATTTAATGCTTGGGATTTGTGTGTCTGTTAGGGCACCCTTCCTGTAAGATCCTTCTCTTCCTGCTAAAATTCAGCATGTCTTTGGAACTCAGTTTATGGCCTCTCTTTCCCATAATTCTACCTGTGGTCGCTCATTCTGCTTCTGAATTCAGCATGACTTTAACACCCATTTGTTAGTTGACCATGACATGCTGTGTATCACCTCTTGGATTTTATTTTGCAGCACAGGGGATTAAATGCAGGGCTTTCGTGCTGAACTACGATTCCAGCCCCTTTTAATTTTTTATTTTGAGGCAGGTGTCTCAAAATAAATAATAGTTCTAAATTTCCCAGGCTGGGCTTGAATTTGCCATCCCTCTGCCTCAGCCTCCCAGACTGTTGGCATTACAGGTATGTGCCACCAAACCTGCTTGTATTTTATTTGTTGCTATTTAATTTTTCACATATTTGTCCAATTAGATGGCGCTGCTGGTGCTCCTGGGTTGTGATTTATTCCTCTATTCCCCATTTGACCAGCACAGTGTCCTGCATGCAGCAGGTAATCACCAGATGCTGATGGGGTTGGATTTTGTTAATACTACACACCCTTTTAAAGATCAGGTGCCCAGAGCCGGAAGCCCGAGGGAACACTCAGCTGACTACATCATCTTGGCTGCCTGTCAGGATGGGGTGTGTGCCGAGAGTGTCGGCGCGCGAAATGCCTTTGCGGCAGGTTGTGTTCCCTCCTCTACTGGATGGGATTCAGATTTAACACTGGGGAAGAGAGATACTAAGTTAGGAGGAGGGCCAAAAAGGGGATGTATGGGAGCATGTGGGGGTTTGGCTTTATTAAAACCATAAATAAAAGGATGGTGTAACAGAGCGAGCAGCGTCTTAGAATGGGTAGGCTGATTTGATAAACCGGCTTCTCTGGTGCAAACCAGTTATTAATTGCCATTTATTATTAACTTTTGCAATAAAACTGAACCACCCAGCGGCTCACTTTCTCATTAGAATAAGTCTGGAGAAAAGGCTTGGGACTTCCTTGAATCTGCCAGGCTGATGCTGAAGTTGTATAAAACCTCCCGTTTTTAGCCATACTCCCTTCCCTTGCTGCCTTTTCCTTCCCTTCTTCACTGGTACCTCCCACCATGCACTGTAAATCGCCCGGCCTTCAGTATGTGAGGCCTAGGTGCAGTAGACACTCTGCCTTTAGCTACCCAAATCTGAATAGAATCCATCTTTCCACTCCTCTCCCCTCCCCAAATAGTAGGAAGGCAGAGAAAAGGAAATGGAGTGTGATGGTTAAACTCTTATGGCTGAGAAGGCAGGATATTTTGATTGCTTTCTTTAGGTGTCTTGGGGACTCCTAATATGAGGATCTTTTCTTTTTATTGATAAAGAGACCTCACTCTGTTCTTTATTCTTTTGCTCTGAGTAATGAGAACCCAGAGAAAGGCTTACGTTGGGGGCTGATATCTGTCTCTGCAAGGGAAAAAGGTCACTGTGTGGTTTGATCTCACCCCCCCATTTGTGGATATCTCATTATCAGAAGATGAGGCTTAATGGTGCTTTAAACAGTGTAAATATAACCAAGACCTTAATACGTCTGTAATGATTGGGCTTTTAGTTTTCAAAGTACCTTTTTAAAAGCACATTATTTAGGCTGGATGTCTCCCTACTTTTTGTGGGATGGCGAAGCGGCCAACTAATCTGGAGGGAAGAAGAAAATTACTGAGACTGTCTTGGTGGGAGGGTTTTGGTCCATGGGAATAATGTGGGTTTTGATGTCTACTCCTTTCTGTCTCTTGAGATAAATCCTCCTACATGTTCTGTTCTCTGGCTCTGGGAGGGACAAACAGTGGGGAAAGGTTTGCACACTCATTTCATTGTTCAGGTGAAGTTTTCTGGGTGTGGTTTTGTAGAACTTCCTCAGCTGACTCAAGGATTCTCTTCCATTGTGGAGCTCTTCTTACATGTCATACCAATTTACAGCCTTGGAATTGTGGACAGCATCATTTGGAGACTTTTAAGCTGGGAGTAAAGAACATAAGCATACTTTCAGAGGTTCCTTCAGAGAAAAGTTCCTTTTACTGGGTAAGTCAAGTATCCCTAGATGCTGTGGCTGACAGGTGAAGGAGTTGAAACATATATATATATATATATATTCTGCCTTTTGATGTTGCTCATCTCCCTGAATTAAGTTTATTTGTCCACTTGCTGCCCCCACCCCCACCCCCCACCATTAAACCTGGGGCCTTTGCACTGAGCTATATCCCCAGCCATTTTTTATTTTAGATGGTCTCGCTAAGTTGCCCAGGCTGTACTTCAGCTTATGATCCTCCTGCTTCAGCCTCCCAGAGTGCTGGGATTACAGGCATGCGTCACCATGTCTGGTTAGTTATTTACCCTTCTGCTCTCCATAAGTCTGAGTACCTTGAGAGCTGGGACTACATCTCATTCATCCTTGTGTCCCTGATGTTTAGCACGGTGCCCAGCTCAAAGTAAGTGTTTATAGATGTATGTTAAGTTGAATAGTGGATGGCTGCTTTAAATGCATTAAGTGCAGACAGATACATGCCTGGCACACTGAACTGGGAGACAGTAGAAAAATTTGGATGAATGGGAGAGAGAGATAAAGCAGTTTTTGTGGCTAGGAAATAGAGACTTTTGTTGCCTAAGGATATTTTGAAAGATAGTTGTTTTGAAGTTCCTTACCGTGGGAGAGCATGCCTTGCTAGCTGATGACCTTGGACAAGGCTTTTAGTCCCTGTGACCTTTGTAGGGATAGAGATAACTTGGCCAGTCCTCTCAAATGAAGGGATAGCCCTTAGCACAGGGAGGGACTCAAGATTAAATTGAGGTTGGGAAAGCAGGTCTTGGGCCCCTGCTAGCCAGGCCCAGCAGAACTGTCCAGCTGTTATGATGATGATTGCTGTTGTCAAACAAGAAAGTTTTAAGGGCTACTCTGGCTTCTGCCCCACACCCATCACAACCTCAGATTGGGTGGAGACAGACTTTAAATATTTGGGTCACCTGTTGGCAGATATTCCTTGTGTTTCTCTGGGTATTGTGCAAATGTTACTTTTGTGTTCTCCTTCTGTCCAATAAAAAATAGGGAGTTTGTGGCTTCTCCTTTTGATTGGCATTAGGGCATGGGGTGCTTTCGTTTTCTCCATTTAATTAGTGAATATCCAACACTCCATAACAAGATGGCCTGGCTTTGAAATACTTACACAGGGGATGACTGAAGTCTGAGAGGAAAAAGACATCATATCCCTTGTAAGAGAAGGAAGAGTTGCTTCCCGGAGCTCCATGGCTTAGAGCCTGATCAGCTGATTTCCTTTCTAAGACTATGATTCCTCCCTCTTCCTTCTGGTAGATATGGATATTTTTTCATTTCCTGTTTGAGAGCATAGTTTCTGAATACCAGGAGACGCTTGGTAACTATAAATCAGTTGGGGTGAGGTGGTGGGAAGGAAGGAGGCTGCTTTTGTTTTCATCAGAATGGCTTTCATTTGAAGAATTCAAAGCATATCCATGAACCCAAGCTTCTTTGTTCCTTTGGGAGAGTCACAGACCTAAAAGGATTGTTTTGAATCCCTTTCCTGGGCTGTGTCTAGTTGAACTGTGGTGATAAAGCTCCTTCCTTTCACATATTTCAAAAAAGCTGGGTTTCTCCTGGAGACCTACATGCTGTGAATTCGTCTAGTCACATTGTCTGGGTACCCCTTCTTGTACTTAAGTCCACTGGGGAGCAACTTTTAGTCTGGTGGAAGGATACCACCCTTGGAATGGAACCTGGCAGGATGTTCCCCTTGAGCCCTGACCGAGGAACGTGAGCTGGGTTTGGAATCTAGCTGTCCAGATTTCCTGTCCTCTGTCCTTAGCATCCGACCCTGTGGCTTCCTCTCTGGGAGGGGTTGGTAGGAAGTGGTTGTTAACAAGCAGTGCTACCTCTGGAGCTGTGCATCAGGCCTGTGTTCCTAACCAAGAGCTATCCATCCAGTTTGCACTGTTCTTGCTCCTTCTACCTCGAAAGCAGAGGAGGAATGAGCAGGAAGTCACTGTGATTCCTTTTGCACCAAGTGGAGCTTTGCTTAATGTTTGGGGACGGGGGTGGGAGGTGGTAGGTCTAATCTTGCAATGTACTAACTCCTAGACCTTTTTTGTTTGTTTGTGATACGGGGTTCGAACTCAGGACTTCACGTTTGCAAGGCAGGCGGTGGCATCACTGAACTAAAATCCTTGCCCCCCTCCCCTTTTTTGTACCGGGGATTGAACTCAGGACCTTGTGCTTGTGAGCCAGGCACGGTGCCACTTACTAGACCTTTTTTTAAAAAACAGACTTTCTTAGATTATTTTTCTCTTTAAATTAACTTTCCGATTTTTAAAAAAATCAATCTTGGAGAAGTTCTTAAAAGTTCTCAAAACATAGGGAATTGCCTGGGAGGTAAGGTGAAATTTATTTTTTGAGTTTTGTGGGTATCCCAGACAACTTTTTCTAGTTTGCTAGGATTTTGCAAAGCTAGGTAATTGGTGTGTTTAAAGGTCTTAAATATCATTACAGGAACAGCTTTATCCATGGAAAGAAATCTGTGTTTAACTTTTAACACAAAATTTTTTCTATTCTTCCCCTTTTTTTTTTTAAAGGATAGTGAAATTTTATTAGAGATAGGAAAAGAAACAGGCTCTGCAGAGTTTGGGCCAGGTAGAAGTAGGAAAAGAAGTACACCCCACAGCATGAAGGTGGGCCACCATGCAAGAGCAAGACACAGTGTTTAAAAATTTTTCCTTTTATCTCTCTGTGGCTACCAGGTACCTTTTCTCCTGGATCCAGTGATTTGTTTTGTTTGTGACTATTTTGTAGGATCAGATAAATTTCTCCTGTAGGTGGACAGCAGCATTTTACAGTTGAAAGGAATCCCTCCTGCCTGGGCTATGTGTGATTCCATCACTCTGGGAAGATGAGGCAGGAGGATCATAAGAGCAAGCCCAACATGGTGACTTAGTGAGACCCTGTCTCAAAGTTTAAAAAAAAAAAAAAGTGGGGTTGAGTAGAGATGTAGCCAAGTGCAAAGGCCCTGGATTTAATCCCCAGTACCTTAAAAAAAACAAAACAAAACAAAAAAAAACCTGGGAGTCTTGGCTTTGGAATTCTGGTTCTGGGTATTCACTGGCTCTGTGACCCTAGACAGTCTCTTAACCTCTCAACTGGGTGTACTTTGGTTTGTTTTTGTTCTGTTTTGTTTTGTTTTTGTTTTTGAGACAGGGTCTCACTATGTAGTTCAGACTGGCCTTGAACTCACTGTGTAGCCCAGGCTAGCTTTGAACTCCCAGTGATCCTCCTGCCTATGCCTTCTGAGTGCTGTGATTACAGGCCTGTGCCACCACACTTGGCTCCTAATTCCATATTTGCAAAATATTTGTGATCAATAACCATCTTGCAGGATTTGTGTAAAGATTAAATAATATATATAAAGCACACTGCTCGGCACACAGTAGGTATATAATTGTAGCTAACTTTCATCAGTAGGAGTCATGATAACAATATAATTTCTTCCAGATATGTGGGCTTGAACCCAGGGAGCACTGAGCAAAGCCCTGTCCCTTTTTAAAAGTTTAAGACAGAGTCTCACTAAATTACCTAGGGTGACTTTGAACTTGAGAACCTTTTGCCTCAGCTTCTCTGGTAGCTGGGGCTATAGGTGTGTACTATTATGTCTAACAGCAATATGATTTTTTTTTATTGTGGTAAAATATGCGTAGCATAAAATTGACTGTTTTAATGATTTTTAAGTATGGAGTTCAAGTATGCATCAGATACATTTATATTATTATATGACTACCACTGTTATCTCCAGAGCTTTTTTATCATCTGAAATTGAAATTCTATTCCCATGAAATAATAATTTCTCTTTCCTTTCCTCAGTCCCTGGCATTCTACCATTCTACTTTATTTCTATGAAACTGACTATACTAGTTCTTTCACATAAGTAGAATCATACAGTATTTGTGCTTCTGTGACTTAGCAAGCATAATACCTTCAAAATTCATCCATGTTACAGCATCAGAATATCCTTCCTTTTTAGGCTAAATAATATTCCATTGTATGCATATACTACATTTTATTTATCCATTCACCTGTTGATAGACATTTGAATGGCTAATAATATGATTATTTTAAATACTATTATTGAATTGAATCTCTAAGTTATCTTTACAGCTGGGAAGAATAGTGTGAAATAGAACAATCCTGTTTGTGTGTTGACTTTGCCTCTCTGGGCTTTGGTCATAGGATCTACTTTGATAGGAGTCTAACAAATGATTAATCCACAGAACTGCTTACAGAGGGTTCAGGCCTGGCAGAACTCTAGGGGAAATGTATTGCCTCCTAGCCTAATGTTTCCCAAGGGCAAGTTGCTCTTGTATGTCTATAACTTTCTGTTCTCTCTCCTTTGGTATTCTTTCTGTGGTGACATAACCATAATCTTGGTGAAGGACTGTGAGAGAATCCCATCTGTATAGCTGTGGAGTGGTGAACACAATGAATGGCAATGTAGCTCCACAAGCATAGGTTTTTATAAGGGGTATGTGTGTGCGTGCATGTGCACATGCATGCCTGTAGGTAAAGATACATACATATGATATCTCATTGTTGATAGTTGACACAGTGTAGAAGCTCCATGTTCTCCTCTGGGTTCCCCTTCACCCAGCTCACCACTAGGATGTATATATACATTGGTAACTGGGGGTTACAGGATGATGGAAAAGGTCTCCAGAGGGGTTGAGATACACAGAACCTTAGCAGAAGAATCTTTATAGTTTAGACAGGTTCTTGCATTGTCTATTTCTCTGCTTATCAAAGGCTAAAAGAAACCTGGAAAAGTCCAGGAGCCCAAGCTTTTGTTCACTATTCTTCTGCTGGACATGAGGTGGAGGGTGAGAAAGAGATGCAGCCCCTTCAAACTCCTGGACCTCTAGCTGTGGACGCTAGTTGGTTTATAGGGGCGAGGGAATTTATATTGATTTATCCTCAATTGTCTATGCTTGAGAAGTGTCATTTTTTTGGTTTGGTTTTGTTATTTGAAGACAGGGTCTCACGTAGTTGAGACTGACCTAGAACTGACTATGTAGCCCAGGCTGGTCTCGAACTCACAGTGATCCTCCTGCCTCAGTCTCCCAAGTGTTGGGATTACAGGTGTGCACCACCTCGTCTGGCTGTTACTGGGTTTTTGAATGCAAGGATATATATCCCTTCACTGTACTCCCTCATGCAAATAAGTCTTCCTTCATATTCCCTGCTTCTATACCATTTAACTTTCAGGTGCTATTCAGGCTGATCTTACACTGTCAACATATGTAAGCAAATTAATTCCATATTACATTAATAAAGACCACATTTAGTTTTACTTGTTAATACCATGTATGTACGTATAACTAAAAAATTATGTTTGTGCTTGGCATGGTGGTGCATACCTGTAATACCAACTTCTTAGAAGGTTGAGGAAGGATGATGCAACTTTGAGGCAGGCCTGGGCAACTTAGTGAGACCTTGTCTCAAAAGGTCTGGGATGTGTTTCAGTGGTAAAGAATGCCTAGGCTCAATCTCTAGCCCCCCCCAAAAAGTGCTTTGGAAAAGGCATTATAGGAGAGGATCTAAAATAATCTTTTTCTCTTTTCTTTTCTTTTTTTTTTTCTTCTTCTGGTATTGGAGGTGGAACCCAGGGCTTCCTGTGTTAGCTGAGCATTCTGTCTTTGAGGTCTTTTCCATCGTTTTTAAATTTTATTTTGAGACAGGGTTTCACTAAGTTGCCCAGGCTTGACTTGAATTTGCCATTCTCTGGTTTAGCCTTCCCCGTTGCTGGGAGTTACAGGTGTGTGCCACCCGAGTTGAAAGTGAATCTTAAAAAAAAACTTTAGAGAAACATTGATTAAATACTACCGACAGTAGGGGGCACTTGTATGACAGTGGAAAAAGACAAGCACTTGAACATTCAGTTTGAAATTGGAACTTCAGCTTCTGCTTGTTGCTTAGAAAGTGCATGTGTTTTACTAATGCAACTTTCTTTATGCAGAACTCAGAATTGTATTTTAAATTAAAATATTTGACATGATCAACAAATTATATTTATTCTCTCTCTTTTTTTTTTTTTGGTACCGGGGATTGAACTCAGGTCCTTGCGCTTGCAAGGCAGGCCACCGAACCACTGAGCTAAATCCCCAGCCCAAATTATATTTATTCTTTGTTGACCAAAAATGGACCTCTTTCATAGTGTGTTAAGTTTATTGATTTTTTTTTATTTTTTATTTTTTGTGATGCTGGGAATAGAACCCAGGGCCCTGTGCATGAGTAAGCACTATACCACTGAGCTACCTTCTCAGCCCAAAATTATTTTTTTCTTTCAGATATTTTTGGCAAGTAAGAATTGCTAGATTAAAAATAAAATGTTTTTCTGTACAAAACTAGTGAGTGAGCAGGGTGTGGTGGTACACTTCTATAATTCCAGGAGGCTAAGGCAGGAGACTTGGCATGTTTGAGCCCCTCCCAGGTAATTTAGTGACTTAGGGAGACCCTGTCTCAAAATAGAAAATAAAAACAAGCTGGGGATGTAGCTCAGTGCAGAGATTCTCAGTTCAATCCCCAGTACCTCAGATACAAAAACAATGAGTGAAAACAATAGAAAATGAAGGTACATTATATTGTATTTGAATAGAGGTCCAGACAAATGCTTGAAATGCCCTTTTCATTTTTTGGCTGGTATTAAATGAACACGTTCTTTTATTTGCATATCAAAAGATTGGTTCTAAAGGCCAGAACAATCTTTGTTTTGTTTTGTTTTTGAGACAGGATCTCACTATGTAGTTCATGCTAGTCTTGAACTCATGGCAAACCTCCTGCCTCAGCCTCCCGTGTGCTGGAATTACCCAGATGTGCATTTAAAACAATCTAGGAGTTGTTTCTTGAATTCCCAGCGAGAAGCTTTGATGAAGAATAATCTGTCTATACAAGCTTTGTAATCATAGGTATTCCAAGGCTGGGGATGTAGCTCAGTGGTGCCACGCCTGCCTGGCAAGTGCAAGGTCCTGAGCTTGATTCCTGGTACTGAGGGAGCGGGGGGAGTAAATGATCACTATGATGTGTCCCTTGACTGCTTACACATGCATAGCTCTTCCATGTTCCATATGTAATATAGTTGGCTCTAATCATCCCATGTAAATGGAGTTTGTTGTGTACTAAATACTTCAAATTCACAGATCAGTCCTAAAGTTAGTTGTAACTTTTCATCAATGACTCCTATTTGAATTGTCAAAGATGCTTGTGTGTGTGTATGGGGCAAATTCTTTTCCTCTTTTTTATTCTTTTCCTACTTTTTTCATGTTATCTCCCATTAGTCTTCCTATTCCAGCTCAGTGGACTAGTGCTCTTCCTGTACGTGTGTTACTTTTCCCACTTCGTGCCTCTGCTTGTTCTGTTTCTGGTGCTTGGATTGGGTTTTTCATTTCTATGTCTTACTTGTCTTTCCATATCCATCTTACATACCTCTTTTTGTGTGTAGCTTTTTGTATTTAACTCAAGTACAAGTAATTATCTTCCTGAACTTAAGCAATATTATTAAAATAAATATACTTAAAAATAATAGTGCTAAAATGGACACCGCACACTCACACAAACTTTTACAAAATGCTTCACGTGTACTAGCTCTTTTGAACCTCAGAGATAGTTTATTACCACTGCTTTACAACTGAGGAAACTGAGGCTCAGGAAAATTAAGTGATTTGCCTGAGGTCACCCAGAGCTGGAACAGAACGTTAAGCTTTATAGCCTCTGATCTTGTGTCTTTACACTGAACAGTGTGCTATCTTATGATTGTTACTACTACTGTGTGCTATCCTTAAGGGGTACCTTAGTGCCATACTGTACTGCATATACCAAGGGCATCAGAACATTTGTTGGAAGACTGATGATGAGCTGGGAGATGTTGCAGAATGCATGTCCCTAGCACAGTGCCTGGCACATGCAAGCCTAATAACTATTTGTTGAATTAATTGAAAAAATGGGCTAAAGACCATAGTTAATAAGTGTTTGTGTGGCATTTGCTAAGTTCTTATTAACCCATGAGATAATTTTTTTTTTTTGGTATGTGGTGCTACGGTTTGAACCCAGAGTCTCATGCCTGCCAGGCAAATGCTTCAACACTGAGCTACACCCCACTCCTAATATTAATTTATTTAATCTTTGTAACATCTCCATTTTATACTTCATGAAAGTTAGGAACAGGAAGGCATAATGACTTGCCCAAGGATGCACAGCTGATAGGCAGCAGAGCTGTGTTGCATGCTGACAGGTAGTCTGGTTGTATAATCCACACACACTCTTAACCATTATACCCTAATCAGTTGTTCAGGTTATTTTTACACTTTTAAGTTCCTCCTGGACTCCTCTCTATATTGGGTGTGGCTCAAATATAGAAAAGCCAAAGAAGCATAGCATGAGAATATATTGCTGAGGTTCTCAAACTTGTGGCTGCATCAGAGCCACCTGAAGGGCTTGTTGAAACAATGCTGGGTCCCACCCTGGTTATAAGTCAGTCTGTACTGAGTCGGGGGTGGGGCTTGAGAATTTGTGTTTCTGACAAATTCTTGGGGTGTGGGTGCTGCTGGTTTGAGGACCACTCGTGTGGAGCACTGGGGCTGAGGACATGGACTCAGGCTGCCAGCAGCCCATCTGTGCCATTTATTACCTGAACTTAGGCAAATTCCTTTTTTTTTGAGAGACAGGGTCACATTATGTAACCTTGAACTCACTATGTAGCCCAGGCTGGCCTCGAACTCTCGGTGATCCTCCTGCCTCAGCATCCCTGAATGCTAGGATTACAAGCCTGTTCCATCATGCCTACCTTGTAAAATCTTTACTGATAGCACCCACATTGTGGATTCTTGTGGAAATGGAATGAAATAATATGTGTAAAGTACTTAAAATGGTGCCTGAAGCATGCAATCATAAGATGTGTTCCTTCCTTTGTAGATTGTAGAGTCTGTTAGACTAAATCTAATAATAAAACACAATATGAAGTTAGGCATTCGATGATATGGTTCTGACTCTAAAGCACCTTTAGATTTGGAGAGGTGGAGTGTGTGTATGCTGGGGCACAGGGGAGATAGAGAAGAGGGACCAAGAGAAGGTGAGGTGCATGAGACTACAGGGTAATTGGAAATTATATAGTCAGAGTTTACAAGATTGGGATTGTCACTAGTTTCGGTTTCACTGCCAGAGAACTTGGGGAGAGATGAGGTGTCCACATGCTGTGCCAAAGAGACAACCAGCTCCTTTTCCTATTCCTCTTTCTTTGAGGTGGTATCTGATTGCAGGGCAAAGATTCTGGCAGCATTTGCTTTTTGTGGGGAACTGTGGCTGAGGAAGTGGCTTGCTGCTGGTTTCTGAAGCTGGGCTCCGTGGCCTTTATCCTCCACAGCTGCCACACATACTTCTGATTCTTGCTGAGAAAAGCAGTTGTTAGGTTTGGAAATCTTCAGATTCCAGAGCAAGCTGGACAGCTGACCTGCTAGTGGCTATTTCCCAGACTGCCAGCCCTCTGTCGCCTCATTCCGTGGGGCCCCTTTTCTTTTTGACTTTGAAGCAATATCCTATATTTAGTGAACTAGCCAGTTAGACAGTTGGAGATTTGAGAGGAGAGTCTCTCCTACCTTAACATTTTGGGTGGATGGTTTATTTGGCACAAAGATTTAACCCTTCCTTGTGCCCAAATGACAGCTTGTGGTGCTAAGAATGTACTTCTAGGTTATGGTAAGAGGCAGTGTTTATTTTTGGGTGTCCTGAAGCATATATTTCGGGGAAGGAATGGGGAGACATTCAGGCAGCTCCATTTATGGTTGAGCAATGCTTGGTATTCTACAGAAGGAACCATATGAACAGTGGGGAAGAGTTTAGCATTCTGATTGTCCACCTCTTGCTCCCTTCATTTGGGGATGATTAAGAACACCTCATTAGCCATCCAAGTGGAACAGCTATTTCCTGGATTCACATGAGCCTCATATCCTGGGCGTCTTCTCTCCCCAGCCACTGAGTCACCTCCTAGGAAAGGCAGTAGCCAGGTTGCCGCCTGGAGCACCTGGAGCGCTCTTGGCACACTGCACTGTTGACTGCTCTTGGTTTCCTAGACACGGCTTGGGCCTCTTCGGGCTCTGGAGTGATAGGCTGGGTCTTAGCAGTCTTTCCAGATTGTTCCACAAGGCACTGTGACCCACTTTTCAGGACAATTAAGTGTTTGTGAGCAAAGAAAGGCACTGACCTAAGTGAAGGTGAACCAGAGCCTCATTAAACAAACATTTTGGAGTTGCTTTTTCCATCTCTCACAGCAGGGCTCATCTCCCTCCTAATGGAATGGCAGACTAGGCTGGTGTGACGGCCAGATTCCAGATGCTTATCCAAGTGCCCAAACAACTCTTGGATTCTTACTCTTTTTACAGTGCACTTTAATGTCAAAAGTTACCTTTCATAATCATTGTACCCTTTGTCTTTTGGATGATAGAAGATATGAAAGGAAGTTGAACTTGTGGAGTGAATCATACAGTACAAGCCCGCAGTCATTTTGGGGGACAGTGTTCTGGTTAATGTGGAGGTCTTTAATGATTTGAGTTTCTCTGTGCTTTTTGTACCAGGCTTCAATAATAACCTAAATGGGAGCCTTAATCTTTAGGGAGTGAATAAGTAGCTTGTTTTATTTTTCCCTCTCATCGCAAGGCAGGGAGTCAAGGTTTAAATTCAACCTTTCAACACCCTCCTCCCCCAGTAGTGGGACCCCAGGAACATGTTAGGCAAGCTCTCTACCTGCGCTACATCCCTAAGCTTCAACCTTTCACTTTGCGATGAATGTCACTTATCTTGTTATCAGGTTCCAGCTTCTGCTTCCCTGTTAAATTTTATGTTTCGTTGTCTTTAAGGCTGTAGCTTGCTTCCACTGGGGGAAGTATTGAAGGAGCTGTGAAGAACACCCCTGGGAAGGTGTTGTCCTTAAGGCCCCTGAGGGACTTGCCAAACTAATAATTAAACAGTTTCTTAAACTTTTATTTTCTGCAGCTCCACATACATGAGAACACCCAGTAATCCCAGTCAATAAAAGAAAAGTTACTGATATTGTGCCCAGAGGTGCAGATAAAATCTCGAAGGAACAAGCTTAGGAGGAGAACCCAACTCTGTCCTTTTCCCACTGGAATTCCCCTTGAGGTATCATCTATTTGAAGAACCAGTTCAGAACTTGGCCTGGAGATGAGCATGCATCAGTTTTGGTCTTATAGATGGCTACATCTTTTGAGGGAAGGGTATGTTGTCTAGTCCTCCTTGAAATCTGAGAGTCTGGTCACACCCTTCCTTTCACTTCTTCCATTACTTTTGCCCGTGAAACCTGTGCTCCGCTGCCTCCAGTCTAGAAGCCCTTTTATGAGATCAGGACCTTCCTGACCTAGCCTGTGCAACCCTTATACAGATAGGTATTCTTGGGTCTCTTTCTTCCTCCTTCCCTTGTGTCTCTGTAGGGCCGGACTCGTGTTCATTTTCTCCACCGAGGCATTGCCCTGTGCTGACAGGCTTCTTTACAGATACGTGAGCACCAGCCACACCTTGATTCTTTCCTCGTTCCCTTTCCCCTCAGCATTTATTCCAGATTTCCACCACTCTTCTCTAATTCAGCACTCCATCCAACAAGTCTTTTCTTTCCACACCTTTACCTCTTAATTTATCTGTAATCTTTACTAGCCCTTTTGTCACTCCTGTCTACTTCAGAGGCAGGTCTCTGAGCATTGTATGTTTCATATTCTTAGTCTTTCCGCTTTAGTTAGTGACTATAAATCTATTCAGGTTTCTCCATCCTTAGAAAAAGTTTCTTTAAGGCTGTCTCTTTTTCAGACTAGCTTTTTCTGCTTTTTGTTTGCTTAGTTTTAACCATTAAATTTTAATAGTTTCTAGGGGGTGAGGGGAGGGCAGGGACAAGGGGAAAAAATGATAACCAAGACCTGTCATGTAAAGGCACAAGATCCCAATACTGAATGTAACTGTACTGTGTACCAGTAAACTCAATGAGGAAATAAATAAATAAGTAAATAAATATATTCCAAACGTTTTTAATAGCTTCTTATATTTCTTCAGTCATCGTGACCTACCATAGCCAGTGCTTGTGCCCATCATTCCAGTTGAAATCGTGATCACTTCTGATGACTTAGTTGCAGAATTTGGTGGCCTCTTTTCAGCTGTCACAGCTATTTGTCACTCTTTCGGTCTTGCATTTTCCCTGGACCAGTTTACTGCTTGGATGATTTTATTTGTCAACCTTATGTGTATAACAATGACTCTCAAGTCAGAATCTCTAAATATGACTTTTTCCCTGAGGTTCAGGCTTGTATTTCTATTCTTTGTTTTTGAGACAGGGTCTTGCTATATAGCCCAGGCAGGCCTTGTACTTGCTTTGATACTCCTGCCTCAGCTTCTCAAGTGCTGAGATTACAGGTGTGCACCACCACACCCAGCGAGGCTTATATTTCTAAATGACTACTGTACTTTTCCACTTTGAAGTCTAGAAATTCTGATGTAACCGATCCCAAACTGAGCTTCTCCTCTGTCCAAACCTGTGCTTCTCTTTCTATGTACTCATCTCAGATACCAGTACTGTATCACTCTCCACCTGTTTGCCCAAACTAGGGAATTCTGTTTTGTTTGCTTGTTTTCTTGTCTTCTTTATTTTCACATCTAATTGGACACAAGGTTCTGTTTGTCTAGCTCAGAAGAATCTCAGTAATTGTGCTTTCCTATTTGGACCCATTCCCTATTTCATATCTTCATCCTCTCTGGCTTCTGCTAGCCATCATGCCACATCTTTTAAAGTGGATCCTCAGGCTGGGGATTTGGCTCGGTGGTTCTGCCGCCTGCCTCGCAAGCATAAGGGCCCAAGTTTAATCCCTGGTACCCCCCTCAAAGAAGTGGATCCTCAGTTTCATCCCTTGCCATTTTCCTCCCTCTTGAATATGCTTTCTGCTTTACCTGCCTCACAAACTCTTATTCAAGCTGTAGTCATTTGACCCACCTTACAAGTGCTTAGCTTTGGTGTCCTACTTTCTGCTTATCCGAACCAGGAAAAATTGCCTTCTCAGCTGAGCTCTCGTAGTACTTTGTACATGTCTTTGTAATGATCTTCTTTTCAGTTATCTATTTGACTTCCGTAGACCGTGAACTCAGTGAGGGCTGCCTCCTTCATTTTTTTTTCTTTGGTGCTAATTGGTTAAATTATTTTTCAGGGTCTACTAAATTCTATATAAATAATGTTTGGAAAAATCTCAAAGAGCCATGCAGCTGTTGGATATTAGTTGTGGCAGAATCTCCCTTCCCCTTTTTATTTCACAAAAATCCATGTTTATTGTTGGAAAATTATAATGAACAGAAGTATAACATTAGCCTAAACTGAATGAGGTAGTGTGTTGGGTTTGGTCCTCATCGCCCTTCCCAGTGATACGCACTCATCTTTAGCTCTCAGCTTCATTAGAGCCCTGCCAACATTGTGCTCTGATCTTACTTGGCCTTTCTGGGTACTGACACTGTGAGACATACCTTCTTCCTTGAGCGTTTTTCCTTTTTAACCTTTTGTGATCTCATCCTCTCCTGGTTTTCTTCTTTCTCATGTACAGGTTTATCTTCCTTTACTGACCATGAAGTAAAGATGCTGTCTAGAATTTTTGTTTTTGGACTTCTGCATTTTTCTTGAATGATCTTATTTATATATTCATGGCTTCAGTTGCTATGATAACTCTGGGCCAAGTTTTTTCCTGAGCTCCAGACATTTACCCCTTTGTACTCGAGGACTTCTTTTGGATATGCTGTGGGTGCCTTTTACTCAACATGTTGCACACTGAACCCTTCCTCTTCACTCTGAAAAACATGCTTTTTTCTCTTATTTCTTATGTTAAGCTGCTAGCTAAGGGTGTAACTAGTGTAGAGCAGTAGCCTAGCATGGTCGAGGCCCTGGGTTTGATCTACAGAACTACAAAAAACAAAAAACAAAACCCTTGAACTTTCTTTATTTTAGACACTACCTTTTACCAGCCACCCATGATTTTTGGAAATCACTGGGGTGGCAAACTTAGGGCACATGAGCCTCTGCTGACATGCAGAGCCCTCTCTGTCAAGCCAACTCCCCCCAGCAGCCAAGTTTCAGATAACAGTTGTTTTTTCTAAGCTAAAAATTCAGTAATTAGGTTTAATTGCAGTGTTGGCACTTTTGATAAATAAATGGGTTTTGGCCGTCGTCACTGATCTGTACTATTCTACCCCAACTCAAATAAAACAGTGTCAAATGTGGTATATAATTCCACCTCAAATCTCATATTCCTCTCTTTTTTACTACTGTCCCAGTTCTGCTGTCTTAGTTCAGATTCTGTTATTTCTCAACATATCACTATAACAGCTGGTCCTTGCTGGTCCTCCTCCTGTCTTGCTTCCTTTCTTTTGTCTTGTGTTTTTTGCTTTTTTGGGGGTGGGGGGGGACAGGGTCTTGCTGTATATTTCAGGCCAGCCGGAGACTCACAGTGACCCTCCTACCTCAGCCTTCCAAGTGCTGGGATTATAGGTGTGTGCCTCCATACCTGGCTAGAGTGCTCTTTCTGTAATTAAAACTTGATTATAAAAAAGTTACTGCTGCAAGGTAGGGTGATGCATACCTGTAATCCCAGCACTCTGGGAGGCTGAGGCAGAAATATTACAAGTTCCAGTCGTTCCTGGACAACTTAGCAAGGCTGTGTCTTAAAATGAAAAATAAAAAGTACTGGAGTTGTAGCTCAGTACCAAGGCCCATTACCACCAGAAAAAAAAAAAAGTCAACCCCAGGTGAGTCTTTTAATATTTTTCCATTGTCTCTAGGATGAATTCTACTTTATGTGTAGTTGACTTTAAAACATTTTTTTACTGTCTTTTTTACAGTTGTCTTGCATATACCTATCTTTAGAGAAAGGTTTTAGACATGGAATTGTGGGTCAGAAGGAATACATCTTTGTAAATTTGATGGATAGTGTAATTCTCTGCTTTCATTTTAAAAAATATTATGAATATTTCAAGCATATAGATAGGTTCAAATAATTAGCAGATATAGACATACCTACTACTCGTTAAACAGATATTGATACTCTCATTGCAATTCTGTCCAGCAGATGCTTTTGACATTTCTTTAACATTGTGATGTTCTTACACTAATTTCTCAGGACTCCTATTCTACCATCCTTGGGTTACCACTACATGTCTTACCTTAGATGTTCTTAGGTGGTTAGCAAAGAACAGCTTCAAAAGGAAATTCCTATATATTATTTTTAGTATCTGGACTTTTAACTTCTGAAAAATGTTTATTTTGCCTCTTTCCTCTTCTCTGAAGTAACAAAAGAATGCTACTGGAAGTTGCTGCTTGTGTTTTCAGGGACATGTTTGATTTTTTTTTTTTTTTTTTTTTTTTTTTTTTTTTTTTTTTTTTTTTTTTGAGACAGGATCTTACTGTGAGGTTCAGCCTGGCCTTGAACTCATTATGTAGCCCAGGCCAGCCTCAAACTCACAGCAATCCTCCTGCCTCAGCCTCCCAAATGCTGGGATTATAGCCATGCACTAGCTACCACACCTGGCTAGTTGTCTAGGTCTTGGGAGAGGGGACGAAGAAGCTATCATGAGGAGTTGGGGAACCTGTTGATCTCTGCTACACCTGCATGCTTGGGGCTGTTTCATTATGCTTTTGTTGAAATAAATTTCCTTCTCTCTCATCTCTGCTGGAGGTGTATCACTTTCTGGTAGTAAGTGATTCTTATCTCTGATCTTTTTCTTAGGTCTTCAGAATGCCTGATACTGAGACTTTTCCATTGTTTTGTGATTTTATAAAACAGAAAGGAACTTTCATCTCATTCAGGGATAGAATTTGTAACATGTAGGTGCACCTGCCAGTTGCTTGGTGTTTCTTTTCTTTTTCCTTCTTGCCTACTTGCCTGCCTTCCTTTAATTCTTTTGTTCTAAATCTTGAACCTAGGGTCTCACAAATGTTAGGGAAGTATTCTACCCTTGAGCTAAGTCGCCAGATTTTAAAATTTTATGACAGGATCTCACTAAATTGCCCCAGCTCGCCTCAAACTTGAGATCCTCCTGCGTCAGCCTCCCAGGTAGCTAGGATTACAAGTGTTTGCCATTATGCCCAACTTGTTCGATACTTTTTTGCCAGTAGTATTTACATAACCAGTATAGGGAGGAAATAAGCTCAGGATGCATCTATTTCTCCATGGACCACACAGCCAAAAAGAGAAGGACCAAAAAGAGTGAGCTGATTTGAGGGGCTGTGCTCTAAAGTATGGGTTCTCTTTGCATTCATTGTTGAGCCCTGTAGCATAGGTTTAACCCAAACTAGTATTTCTGCAGGCCTTGGTTGAAGATTGGGTGGGTAGAGCTTCTTGGGCCCTTTTGGTCAGACTTTTACTTTTAAAGTTTCCTTTCATCTTGCCAGCTCGGTCCTCTCTGTCCAGGTGTGAGACCCGCTTCTTTGTCTTCTCGCCTCAGTCCTACAGAGACAGCTTTGGCCCTGGGAGAAACCTTCCTTCACGTGATAGACTTTATTTTCTCTCCAACAGAGGGAAAAGTTATAACGGAACCCTTTTGTCCCTCAGATTTTGCTGCCTTGGGGAGACAGAGAAGAAAGTAATCATTGTTGTTCCCTGAATAATACTCTGAACCTGTACCTGCTTTTGTTAGTGGCTTCTGAAGTCACTGGAGACATTTTTGCTCTCTTCCTGGGCCAGCAGCTGCAGTAGGGTAATAATGGCAACTGCCTGTCAGGGTATCAGTTCTCCATCAAAGAAAATTGGTGTATTTATGTGAGGGGAGTTACTTTTTGTGTCCCTAAACCTTGTGTCTTCAGGGTTCATCTGGAGAGTGAGCAGTTGGAAATCAGCTGTGCCTTTAGGTTGATGACTCCATGACCCTTGTTTCTGTGAATCTGAGGATCTTTTCCTTTCTTCCCTTGCTGTCTTTCAGGAACCTCTATTTTGTGTGCTCAGCACGTAAGTCAGTGTCTAGTGCTTGGTAAAAATTCAACAGGTATATGTGGAACAATGATCAAACAGATTCCTTAATCTGGCTGCCAAGGTTTAATTTCCCTGGCCTGAAAGAGGAGCACTCAGTTGGAAGAGGAGTTTGTTTTGGGGAGGATTGCCTCAAATGAATTGTGGAAGGTACTGGTTTCTAGAGGGGCTTTGGGAAATTGTAGGAGCTCCAGTTTAGGACTCATTTTCTCATCGTCTTAGGTCTTCTCAGTTGTACTGTGTTGGCAAACTTGCTCTCCTGTGTTAGGAGCTGAATTTTGTCCTCTGTTCCTGAGCCCACTCTGGGGCATGGCAAAGTATTCCTTTTTAACAGTCATACTGTCACGGAAGAGTCAGAAGCCCCCAGGACCACACCTCATGCATTGTAGCCTGCACTTTCTGATGTGGCTGCATTCATTCATGTTCCACTCAGCTCCTAGGTGTCTGTGCCTTTGTAAAAGCTGTTGGAAGCAGCAGGACATTTTTTTCTCTCCTTTGTCAGTAGCAGGCCCCAGAGCGCCTAGACTGCCAGATCTGGAGCCCTGTGTGTCTTGAATTTAGGGTAGAATCTCTCTTAACACCTGAGGTTATTGTTCACAATTCACCTTTGTGGAACCTACTGGGAAGTAAACGATGAGTAGTCATGGAGAGGGTATAGAGGTATTGGACCCGGCAGCTTTGAAATGCTGTTTCTGGGGAGAGATCCCTGTTGCCAAGAATGCAGCTGGAGTCCAGACCTTTGTCCCCACCCCAGGCCCAACCCTCATCCCCAAGAGCTTCAAGCTGGAACTGTCACTTATTTCATAATTCCAAACATCCTTGTTGTTGTTTAATTTTTATCTGATGAAATGCTATTAAACAAGTTTAATGGTGAAACTTGGAGGAAATGACAAGCCAGCATGTGTTGCCTTTTAAACACACTTAGTTCAAGGGGCTATTTTAAATCAGTTGTTCTCGCTATTAGATTGCTGTTGTCTCATCTGCTTTCTTCCTTGAGCAGGGAGAGGCTCTTAAATAGATTTGCAGCGGAGGACCCAGCTCTTCTCTAGCTAGCTGACTATTCATTCCTTTGTACTGTATTCTTTTCAGCACTGTGTTCAGATTGCATTGTGCTAATTGCTTCCAAACCATGACACAGAAGAGATCTTAGAAATAAGCTCAGGAGTTAGTTCTGTTTTGTTTTGATACTGGGAATTGAACTCGGGACCTTGTGCTTTCAAGGCAGGCGGCAGAACCACTGAGTTAAATCCCCGGCCCTCAGGACTTCTTTACTTGATGTTCATTGACCCCCTCTCCACTAGTCAACAGGAGTTTGTATACAGTTGAATTTGTGTCTGTTTTTAAAATTTTAATATTTTGGTAGTGGGGGTCAAACTTGGGACCTTACGCTTGGGAAGCAAGAAGTGGAACCATTGAGCTAAATTCCAGGAAGAATTTGTGTGTTTTTTTTTTGTTGTTGTTGTTGTTGCTGTTGTTTTTTAGGGAAGAGTATCTTCAGTTTCCATCCGATTTTCAGACAGGTCCATAACCCCCTCCTCCCAAAAATGTTAAAAACTGAGCTGGGCGTGGTGGCACACACCTGTAACCATAGCTATTTGGGAGGTTGAGGCAGGAGGTTTAAGGCACACCTGGGCAGCTTAATGTCTCCCTCCCCCCCCCTTTCTCTCTCTCCCTCTCCTCATCCCTCCCTCTCTTTTCTTTTTTGAGACAGGATCTCCCTGTGTAGGTCAGGTTGGCCCTTGAACTCACTTTGTAGCCCAGGATGTCCTTGAACTCACATTGACCCACCTGCCTCAGCTTCCTGAATGCTGGGTTTACAGACGTGTGCCACCATGCCCATCAAGACTAAGACCCTGTCTCAAAATAAAAAAAAAGCTGGGAATGTAGCTCAGTGTTCCCTGGGCTCAATCCTCTGAGAACTAGCATTTTATAAGAACTTGGGGTTCCTGCTTACATCAGCCAGTTAGAGGCAAAGTTGAGTCTTGAGATAGACTCCAACTTTAGGTATGGACTTTACATCTAAGGTTTTTTCCAGCAAACCATATGATCTATATTTTTCCTGGAGAAATAAGTAGAAAAGCTCCAGAAAAACAGGCGCACATGACCTGAATATTATTAAATGTTTTTCTTTTTCATCTCACACACAGCTTTATTTCATAGATGAAGAATCTAGGCTCCATGAGGCGGATATGGTTTGTTGGACCAGGTGATTTTAGAGATGCTGTGTTTCTAACTAGTGCATTGTAGAATCTAAATGTATCCTTTTTACTGTGTCTTATTGTCTTATATTCTTTAAGCATTATACTCATTTTTAGCTATTTATCTTGCCCGTAAGTTTTTCTCTGAGAAAAGGAACCTTATGTTTGTGTTTTCCCATGACTCCACATAATAAGATTTATACCATGTGGCTGGCCACCTTGTTGTTACTATTATCTGGAAGCATTGGAAGGCACAAAAGCTTGGGTTGATTATTTTTGTTATTTTTCTCTTTGTATTATTCTAGCAGCTTTTAAAGTTACTTTGCCTGATCCCTCCAAGTGAGTGTCTTTTTCATTTTGTTTTCACAATCTAGTCACATGGTTTCTCCACTTATATCCAACCTGTTTAATTGTGAGCTTTGCACAAAATTATATTTGGTACAGTGTGAATTCTAATTTAGATCACTGCATGGCAGCCTGTGAGCCAGCCAGGTTTAAAAAAAAAAAAAAAAAGGTTAAACTTTGGTGCGGGGGTGGGGTGGGGATGGAGTGGTGTAGGTGTGTGTCTCTTGCAAGGGGGGATTAGGGAAACAGATTTGCCCCCTGTCTCCCATGCCCGTCCTAGGACTTGAACTCAGGGCCTCTCTACTAGGTGAGTGCTCTACCCTTGAGCTTCATCCCCAGCTCTGAGATCCATGTCCTCTCAATGGGCTGATGTGCAAGTTTGGGACAGACTTTATTTTTCCCTCAGGGCACTGAGGATTGTATCCAGAGCCTCACACAAGCTAGGCAAGCACTCTCCATGCTACATTCCTATCCCTTTTTATTTTATTTTGAGATAGGATCTTACTAAATTGGCTACCTGCCTCGAATTTGTAATCCTCCTACCTCAGCCTCCTGAGTAGCTGGGATTTTATTTTTTAAAGTAGCTGGAATTATAAACACTACCATCACATCTGACTTTGTGGAAGATTATTTAGCTTCTGTCTCCCTTCTCATGTATAAATGAAAAGTTGCAATGAAATGTTACATAAAAACATTTTTAAAGATGAGTATGGTAATGTCGACAAGCCAGTTTGAGTTCCTTATAACAAAAATGTTACAGAAATATTAGTGTTTCTTCTGTAATTATAATATGTACAGCCTTAATTTTAAGAGCCTGTGCTTGTTGCAGTGGTCATCTTTTTTGAGGCTCACAGAGTAGGAAGAAATTTGCAACAGTTATTGACACATGAACCCTTTTTGGGGGTCATGCCTGATCTGAGATATACATACTCTTTTGGTTTTTTGAGACAGGGTCTCACTATGTAGTTCAGGCTGGTCTTGAATTTACTATGTAGCCCAGGCTGGCTTTCAACTTGTGATCCTCCTGCCTTATCCTCCCGAAAACTGGGATTGCAGGTATTCGCCATCATGCCTGGCAGTACACAAATTCATCTTACATATTCTTAGGGGTATCACCTGACCCACAACCTCTGCAGTTTGAAAGCAACTAAAAAACAAAGTGGCTGCATAAACTCATGCCTGAAGTGGAGAGCGTGTGGTGATGTCTGAGTTGCTTTATCTCCAGAGTTATCTGTGGAGGTCCTGTCCCTCTGACTGTTAGGCTTTTGGCATTTAGGGAATGAGCTTGGTTTCTGCTGCCTTCTTCCCCTTTCCTTGGCCTGTATTGATAGGCGGTCACCTGTGTTGAGTGTGGCTGTATTCCAGTCTGTAAACATGACTGCTGTAAGTAAAGTGCAGTGTTGGTCGTTTGTTTTGTGAAACCTGTATCTTTATCATGTGATCTTTGCCCAAGAGCCTCTGTTGTGGTGACATTCTTGTGCTTGTGGCCCTTTAAAGATTTAATTTGCACGTTAAATGAACCCCTAGTTGGTGTCCTTTCAAGCATCTCTCCTAGAGTTTAAGCCAGAGGAGCAGTAATCTAATTGGAGCTTGATCTGGGGTCTAGAGAGAGCTAAGGTGGCAGATGATAGACAAAGGCTGTTGTGGTCTTGTAGCTCCTTTGCGCAAAGGAGGGGCTGGCCTCTCCTGGGAAGGTATTTCCGCTCTCAGCAACAAATGAGGGTACACAAAGAGCTGTAACGTAATGAGCCTCTGCTGGTGTCGTCACTTATAAGTGTGGTCAAAGTCCAGTTGCTGGGGGCTGGAGTGGAGACAGTCGGTTTGCAGCTCTCACTTCTCAGCTGTCACTGTACCATGGTGCCTGTTTCCAGCCACTGAAGCAACACAGCTGGGCCAGACATGAATGCATACAAGTACCAGAAGTTCCTGGAGGGACTCAACAACCTGCGAGGTATTACGGGCTTCAGGTTGCCCTTTGTCCCAGCTGACTGGGGGAACACTGAACGGTGTTGCTGCTGCTTGTTGTGTGGGTCTTTACTTTCCACCCACAATTTCAGGCTTAGAAACCCCTCTAAGCTGTCCATATTCTTTAAATGTTAAGGGAGTTGTGCTGAAGGAGTAGTTTAAAAATGCAGTCCTAAGGGAGTTGGAGAGAATCCCCTCAGGCATTTCAGCAACAGCCTCTTCTCTTGCTTGAATGTGCATTTAAGAAATGCCCCCTACTACCTAGCTGGGCAGGGCTCAGCTGTTTTCTCTGAGGCAGCCCAGCAGTAGTGGAAAGCTCACGTCATTGGCCCCGCAGCCTCACCTAGGAGTAACTAGGTTTCTTGGGCGGCAGGGTTTTCTAATTGTTTGTGTCTACAGTGAGTAGGGTCCCATTTGGTAAAAACAGGAAGTGGGAAAGGGGTTCATTGAAGGAATATAGATGGCTTTGTAAAATGTAAGTTAATGACTTTGAAGCAGGCCGCTTTTTAGTAAAATAATATTTAAAGGGCCAGGGATTTAGCTCAGTGGTTCTGCCACCTGCCTCACAAGCACAAGGACTGGAGTTTGATCCCCGGTACCAAAAAAAAACAAAAAAACAAAAAAACAAAGTAATATTTAAAGAAAATAGTGTTTTCTTTAGGTCTTGACAAACTTTTCACTGACCAGATGAGAAGAATACACTCAGATGTGACAGTGCAGGATTCTTTGCAGGAGGAAAATGAACGAAACATTACTTCTCCTTTTCTAATTAACAAGTGGTTATGTTTCCGTGTGCCTAGGAGGGTACTCATCGTTCCTCTTTCATCAGCAGTCAGGATTCTGGACTCAGAACTACACTTTGAGTCCTTTTTCACTCTCTAAGATAAGAGTTGCTTTAGTCCAGAGTTTCCTCTGATTTTCCTGACTTTTTTGCAGGGCTCATGGAACATGTGATGTGAAGAGGGAGGAAAAGGATAAAGGGGGCTTTTCCAGACTTGAGAGGAGTGGTAGCAGGGTGTGGGCAGGAGATCTGGATTCCCTTTCTGGCAGGATGTGATATTTTACCTTCATTTCCTAGTTGTTGAAGAACTCTGTTTCTAGGTTAACGTGTATGTGAACTTTTTAAGGTATAGAGGGATTACAGATTGAGCATTCAAATCTGAAAGGTTCTGAAATCTTAAACTTGTTGAGTGCTGACATGGAACAAAAAGTTTCAGATTTTGGAGCATTTTAGATTTCAAATCGTTGGATTAGGGACGCTTAATTGGTAGTCTAAACAGTGACCCACTCCTCATATCTGAAATCTGAAACACTTTTGCCCTCAAGAATTTCAGATAAGGCATATTCAGCTTGTTCAGATATAAATTATTGTTCTGTTGATTTCTGTCTTCTCTTTCCTTTTCTCTTCCCTCACTCATACAACTTTTTTTCCACCCCGGCCAAACTTCTGACAAACTCTTTGAGGTTCCGGGCTCTGCCAGTTCATCATGTATCAGATAGGTCTTAGTAAGAATGAATTACATTAACTGTTCTCTTGTGTCCCTGTCAGAGATTTTCAGAGGGCAGAAGAGGGCTGGATTCTTCACCCAGTCTCATGGGGAGGAGATGAGAAGAGGGCACAGATATCAGTGATTCTTTTCAGTAGCTTCTAGTCCTTGAGATGTTAGGAACTATGTGAAGGGAGGTGCTGGAATGTATCCTTGTCCCACCCGAGCTTCCTCCTCTTGCCCTATTTTCAGACTTAAGAGGCATCCTTCTATATTCTTAGGCGTAATGTCCATCCAACAGCAGAGCTTTTCCCTCTTTTGTTTGTAAAACTGGCGGCAGGAGTACAGAACCTGATCGACCTGCATATTCTTTTAGTAGAAGAACTCAGAGTAGGAATCTTGGGCTTCTCCTGGACACTGAGCTCCCCAGTGTAGCTTTACAGTCTTTTTTTTTCTTAGTGTCATTTTTCTGATAGAAAACCACTAAGGCTTTCTAATGACAGATAGGTGGTAGAGTAGATGGAACTACATGAGATTTACTTTTCCACAGAATTTGAGAGTACATAAAACTTTTCTTTTTGGTTCTCCTTTGTGTCAAGGGTTTAGATGAACAGTTAACCTTAGTAGAATGGCCATGGTTTATGTGAATTAGGTTTAGCAGTGACCCAGGTATGGTCTTGAGGCTCTTAGGAGACCCTAACAGTCATAAGTCTCTGTTGTGTGTGCTTTAGGAACAAAGTTCAGGTATAATTGCTGGAAGCCCTTCTTCTTCTTCTTCTGTAAGGCATGCTAGGAGGAGGAAGTCCTTTTTTACTAAGTAAGAGTTGTTTTGGTCCAGAGTTTCCTCTGATTCTTTCTGTGGGCTAATGAAACATATGGCTCTTGGCTTAATCTTTTGTGGGGTGTAAAGATTTGAAATTGCACCTTAGGAAATGTTATTTCTGCTTTTGGAAGTGATTGTTTTGAAACCAGCTTGACAATCATGTGTTTTCTTGGCCCACTCTATAAGGTAGTGATGGAGAATCTTTTAGAGCTTTCAACAATACAAACAGTGTGCTGTATGTAGCACTTGTGCTATAGGTTTGCCACCACTGCTATATGGTAATTTTTTTTCTCCCTCCATTCTCTGTTTGAATTAGGAATGAATAACATTGCTAAGACTGAATGAGTAACAGGCAAGGCATACTTACTGTGGGAAGTGTCCTGTGTGAGATTGAAATCAGGGAAGAGGAAAGACCACAGCAGCAGGTCCTCCTCTTCCACTCTTCCCACTCCAGATACTGAGTTCTTTACCATGTCCTTCTGGTTCTGCACCTCTAAGATGAACTCAGAAGCACTCGTTGTGGGCTTTAAGCAGGAAGCTATGCGTATGTACTAGGTTTAGTGTTTGGGAAAAGGTCAAGGTTCACCAAATGTTAGTTCTACCTCTTTCTTGCTCCTTTCTCAAAGACTTCTTTGAATCACAGAGTCTTTGTGCCTGCTTTGTGCCATGTTGAGCTGGACCAGGCCACATTCTGGGTCATGAATTGTACATTCATCCATCCGTCCACGTTTGGCTCCAGGTCTTAACATGCTCTCGTCATTGTTTAGTTAGGATGCTTGAGAGTAGAAAACAACACCAATAGTGAAACTAGAAATAATGTAAGCATTCAGTAAATGTTGATTATGGACTAGACACTGCTCTGAGTGCTTTACCTGTATCAATCCATGGCTTGGCTAGCCTGAGAACAGGGTTCCTGATAATGCCTGGGAGTATTTCAGCCAAGATGGTTAATGTTGGTGTGCTGTGGACCATATGCAGGGAAGAGAGAATGCCCACGTTTGACCCAAGGGTGTTTATAAAACACATCTACGTACCTTTTCTAAGAGGGCAGCAGTGTGGTGCTTTGGAATGAGAGTAGCAGATCTTTTTGCTCCATACTGCTCTTCTTAAACTATGTTGTGTTTCTGATCTTTCAGTCAATATTATTTGCTTTATTCACATGTGTAATATATGTGCTATTCAATAGTCTTTACAGCAGAAAATGTATAATATGCAGTGATTGGGGGGGACCTTGGCTGAGTTAGATACCAATCACTGCCTTTGTCAAATGTTCCTTTAGGTTAAGTTTTACACACTTGTGCTTAGCTGCTTCCCCTTTCATTTTACCTACGTCTTTGTGTATTCCAGAAGGGCTGACAGAAAGAGGTTGGTATTTATTTATTTATTTATTTAGCTAGTTAGTTAGTTTTTTGAGACAGGGTCTCACTGTATAGTTGAGACTGACCTGGAACTCACTATGTAGCCCATGCTGGTCTACAACTCACACTGATCCTCCTGCCTCAGCCTCCTGAATGCTAGGATTATAGGCATGTGGCACCACACCTGGCCTGAGGTTGGCTTTTAAAGAGGTTGGATCACCTCTTCATTTAGGTACTGACTTTTGCTTTTCATGACATGGTTCACTGTATAGTCATTCCATAATCTAGTGGGTAACTGTTGAAGGGAGCCCCATGGAAAATAGAGACATTGTGTTTTTGAAGTTTTGATCCCTATTTTCTGTGCACTCTTTGGTGCTTTGATGCCAGGATTGGAGGTATAATATATTCCACTGTGTCTGCTGCTTCTGGAAGGCTTTAACTTACATTCTCAAGCCTGCCATACTTGTGATACCTGGAGTCAAATTTAAATCCAGTCGTAAAGAATGAAAATATACTGCTAAATACACTAGAAAGAGGGCACTGTTTGTCTATAGGCAGTTCCAGATGAAGGGTCTTCAGTACATTTTGCACAGTGAGGATATTGTTGGATTAGTGAAAAAGGTGACTACTAAAAGCAAACACAGGCCTTTTGGTTTTATTAAGATCAGCAAATGATCTTTCTCTTTACATTGAACATCCACTTAAAAGTTGAGGGGGCAGATTAGCATGATTTTTTAATAGCTGTGTGGAGTTCCAGCAAGTAATAGTATCATTTATTTTAACTTTACTCAATTGTGGGGCATATACTTTTCTAACTTTTCATTGCTATAATGATAATAATAATGTAAATAAATTTTTTGTGTATCTTTGATTTTTGTTGTTTTGGATTTCTGAAATTGGAATTACTGGATTTTAATACACATATTATAGGCTCTGAATGTTGAGTTTCATAAGCTTTTGTGGGTTAAGAGGATACCTGTAAATTGAATGCCTTTGCCCTCTAGGGATAGCTTATCTTACAGGCCAGCTGGCTCTGGTGTTTTGTTTTCCAGTTAATTTTATGGCAGGACAGGTGCCAATTGCCTCTGTCTCTTACTCAGCAGCTCCCACATGTCATCATCATATCACTGCATTGTTGTACTCTAAAGCTTTTCTTCCAGCAGCTCCAGGCATTTAAATGGTTTCAATGAGCCTTCCAACTGTAGTTTTCTGTTGTGCTGAGGAAAGATCTGCTGATGTTGACTGGAAAATGCAGTACCAATACTGACCCAATCAGTGCTGTGTAGGAATCCTACATTACAATCCAGATTAGTACCAGATTAAGATTCTGTTTCCCTGCTTTAATTAATTTATTTTGGCTTTTAAAAAATTTTTGTACTGGGGATTAACTCAGGACCTTGTTCTTGCAAGGCAGTCATGGTACCATTGAGCTAAATCCCAGCTCTATTTTGGTTTTTTGAGACAGGGTCTTGTTATATAGTCCACACTGGCCTTGAACCCACTGTGTAGCACCCTAGGCTGGCCTTGAACTCGAAGCAGTCCTCCTGCCTCAGCCTCCCAAGTGCTGGGATTACAGGAGGTGTGTGCCACTACATGCCGCCACATCCAGCTTGTTTCCTGCTTTTACTAAGCTAGCACCTAGCAGATTAAGTTGGACTAGCTTGACTGATAAAATAGGCTTTCATGTCAACACCTGTTTAAATAAACATACTACAGTCATGTGCAAATTGGCTTCTGCTAACTTGATGTCTTAGAATAAAATTATGGAGTCAGTGAGGGTACGTTCTTGTTATTACCTTGGGGTTGATATCCTGTAGCTGACAATGTGAGGTTTTTTAGGTGATAATAAATAATTTCTGTTTGGCAACTAGCTTGATTCCTGAGAGAAGAAGGCACATGTGTGGGACTGTTCATGCAGGGGTCCTAGCCAGGATAGTGGAAAATGGCTTGAGTAACCAACAGGATTGCATCCTCACAGTGAGAACTGCCTGCCCCTCCCATTCCCAGAGCCATTAAGCAAACCTGCCACAATGGAGTGATTGTCTCCATGCAGTGACTTTGAGAGTCTGCATGCTTCTTGGGTGAGGCCTGTCAACACCTTTTACGGTACTAGGCACCTGGTGGACCTGTGCTTGTTAGAATGGTTGGTATTTTGTCCTTACTGTATGTCACAGGGCTACAGAGGGGCATCAGCAGAAGTTCACCTATGGGTTGGTTTCTATTGGCTGCTGGTTTGCAATGTTCGGTGCAGTTCTTCGCTAGTATGGCTGGCAGAGTATAAGTTACCATTTTCCCTTATGTTGTTTTGGAGGTATTAGTATTGAAAAGTGAAGACTGTTGGGTGTTGGCCACTCTCTGGGTAGAAACCTAGTCTAATAATCCCAATTGCACATCTATTACTCACCGCAGTAACTGTGGAGATGTTCCACAGACTGAATACCAGTGTTAAACAGCATCTTTCACTGGCAGGAACCTTTCAGACTTCCTGGCTTGGTGTAATTTAATCCTTTTATTTGAAAGATCACTTTTTATACCTTTTTTTTTTTTTTGGTACCAGGGATCAAACTTGGGACCTTGTGCTTGCAAGGCAGGTGGCAGGAACTTTTTATAATTTGTTGTCAGTTAACTGCCTCCCAGTGGTATTCCATGCTTTCTATTCCTTCATTGGAAGTCACCATCTCCTTCCTTCCTTACACTGAGAACCTCCTATATGCCAGACTCTTTCAAGAAACTAGACAGACGGATGGATCTAAATATATAGTGAATATTTAAATTTAAAACATTATTACTATAAAGGAAGTTGCCATTAATCCTTAAAATACTCCTCTTGAACTGATTTTTCTTTTCTTTTTTTCTTTTTTTTTGGTACCAGGGATCGAACTTAGGACCTTGCACTTGTGAGGCAGGCAGCAGAACCACTGAGCTAAATCCCCCGCCCTGTTTACAGTTTTTCCCCCCCTTGGGTACTGGGGAAAGAACTCAGGACCTTGCGCTTGTGAGGCAGGTGGTGGAACCACTGAGGTAATCCCCAGCCTGTTCTGAATTTTTAAATGTAAACATTAACTATATATTTTTGTTTGTTTGTTTTGTTTTTATTTGAACCAGAATCTTGCTATGTAGTCCAGGCTAGCCTTAAACTGGCAGTGATCCCCTTGCCTTAGCCTCCTGAGTGCTGGGATTATAGACATGTACTACCATGCCTGGTGTTTTTGGATCACACACAGCCCTCTCTTACCCATGTTAGGTTTAATAGAAATACGGACAAAATATTGTGAGGAAAATGGTGGTGTGATCACTGTTAGCAGAATAATGGGTTATTGGGAAGACGTTGTGGTGTAATTGGTATTTGAGCTCATACTTGAAGTTAGTTAGAAATTTCCTAGTTAAGAAAGGAGAAAAGGTATCCTGAGAAGACAAGGTGTGCAAAGAAATATATGAAAGCCTGCTTTTTTTCTGGAAAAGAGTGAGAAGTGTTATAGGAATCTGGGAACAATGGATAGTTGCTTAGGGTGAGAGATGAGGCTGGGATAGAAAATTTAATCTGTGTTATAAAGTACTAAGCCTTTTTTGTTCTTTTTGTTTTGGGTACTGGGGATTGAACTCATGATCTTGTGCTTGCCTCACGATGTCACTGAGCTAGATACCCGGCCCTGGGACTAAGGTTCAATGTCTGCAGTAGAGGGCACTTGATATTTTTAAGGCAAAGGAATGATCTAAACAGGAGTGGTGTTCTTTGTGCGGGGGAGCAGCTTCATAGGAAGTTAGAGTATAGCTCTGGCAGCAATGTGAATGATCTAGGGCTATGGCTAAAACCTTTGGTGTACCTGATTTTAGTTTATTCAGGATGCAGTGAGGTGAGGGAAGCGAGGAGCTGGAAGTGGAGATCCATTTACTCCCACAGCTCAGGTTGAATCTGACCCTTAGGTTGTGAAATGCTTGCTGAGGCTTCTCAGATGTGCTCCAGCCTGAGGCCTGTGGAGCAGCTCGCAACCAGCAGCTCAGGGCATCCCTTAGTGATAAGAGGGAAAAAAAAGAAGCCCCTTTACCTCTGCGTAGTGCATCTGTTTATTGGAAGTTCTGGCTGCTATACCTGGCCCAGGGCTCCGTCTTTATAACTCTTTCCCTATCAATTTGGAGTATTGACTCCGTCTTTATAACTCTTTCCCTATCAATTTGGAGTATTGACCCTGTTCTGTGTTGGAGTATCGGCATCCCTGCCTATTACAATATTCTCTTCCTTTAACTTCAACAAAGACATTTCATTATTGTCTTTTACCTATCTGATGGCTGTTGCTAGGTATTTGTTGGGTATTTGGGTGGAGTGGTAGAGCATTAGGGATTGAACCCAGGGCCTCCTGCGTGCTGAGCACTACTACACTACTGAGTTATGCTTCAGACTCTTTCTTTGTAAGACAGTGTGGTGCAGTGGGAAGAACATGGGTTTGATTCAGGTTGGCTGGCTTCAAATATACGTTTCTTCATTTATTATATGTATGGTTCGAGCCAATTACTCTTTCAGGGCCTCAGTTTTCTCATCTATAAGATGAGATAATAATATCTAAAAATTAGGATTAAATGAAACAAGATGGTTTCTACCACAGTGCTGACACAAAAATATGTGATATATAGCTGGTGTAATTATTATGTTGTTCCTGACCATCTTCTCTCTCTCTAGTTCTTTTGGCTTTATCTTTTCTTTTAAATTGAAAACCCTGGCCAGGGATTTAGCTCAGTGGTTCTGGTGACTGCCTTGCAAGCGCAAGGACCTGAGTTCAATCCCCAGTACAAAAATAAATAAATAAATAAAAGAAAGAAAAACTTATAGCTGTCTTTTAGTACTTAAAATCTGTAACAAATTTTATGTGCCTTTTTTTTAGTTGTAAAAAAGCACATAAAATGAATTTATCCTCAGAGTTTTAAGTATATAGAAGCTGGATATGGTGGCACACACCTGTAGTACCACCATTCAGGAGGATGAGGCAGAAGGACTGTGAGCTTGAGACGAGGCTGGACTACGTAGTGAGAGCCTATCTCCAAAACAAAAGTTCTAAATACAGTGCAGTGTTAACTATATACACATTACTGTACAGTAGATCACTAGAACTGCTTCATCTTGAATGAAATGCTATAGTCATTTATAGCAACTCTCCTTTTCTCCTTCCCTTAGCCCCTGAGTGCTGCCATTGTGCTTTCTGCTATTATGAGTTTGACTGTTTAAATACTTCATGTAAATGGAACCATGCAGTATTTGAACTTCTGTGACTGGCTTTTTTCACATAACATGATGTCCTCAAGTTTCATTCATATTGTCCCATATTGCAGGATTTCCTTCCCCTTTAAGGTTGAGTAATATTCCATTGTGTGTTTAAAAAGAAAATCCTCACAATTTTAAACTTTACTTTTTCAGTTGACTATAGAATATCTGTACGTACGTATCATCTCAAACTCAGTATTTGTTTGTTTTTTGAGACGGTCTCATTGTGTAGGTCAGGCTGGCCTTGAACTCACTACATAGCCCAGGCTGGCCTCAAACTTGAGTTGATCCTCCTGCCTCAGCCTCCTGAGTGCTGAGATCACAGGCATGCACCACCATACCCCAGTGAAAACTCAGTATTTTTCTAAACCAGTTAGACTTGGCTTTCTCCTTTAGTCCCTGTTTTTGACAGCTATGTTCACATTCTTCCAGTCTCTAAGATCAGAAACGCTGGAGACATCTTTGACATTTCTTTCTTAATCCCGCCCCCCATTTTCAGTCTGCCACTGAGTTGTTTCTTCAGAATGTCTCATAAATTTGCCCTTTCCTCTCCTCATTCCTCTGCCTTTGACTCCAGTCCAGTCATTTATTCCCTCACACTTCATTATAGCAGCTGCCTCATATTTTGTTTCTTGTGTTGTCTGTCCCTTCCAGTTAATTCTTGCAGCTACTTCCCAAGTATTTCCTGTAGCTGAAAGTCCGTATTTTAAAAATAGGCCTTTTATGCTCTGACCCCTTCCTACATATCCAGGTTTATGTCACATAATTTCCTAGAACCACACCTTCAGTCCAAAGAAATCCCATCTTCTCATTGTGCCTTGACATCCCTCATTCACTCTCCCCTCTTGCCTTTTCTTGTGGAGTTCTCTTTACCTGGAATGCCCTTGTTCTTCATACTGACTTCAGATATATCCAGTCCTGCTAGCTTCATGTTAGTTCTTTGGTCTCATGCAGATCTCTGATTTTTGAAGTTCAAGTTCCTGTATCACTTTCCCATATTAGTTTTGCCTACTGAAATCGTGAGCTTTTTGAGGGGGCTGTTTTATAAACATATTTCTGCAGTTCTCAAGGTGCCTAGCTTGTGCCTAGCTAAGTGCTCATTACTGAGCCATTATAAAGTATGGTGACCAGGGATGTGGTTACACATGTCTATAATCCCAGCTCCTTGGGAGGCTGAGTCAAGAGGATCACAAGTTTGAGGCCAACCCAGGCAACTTAATGAGACCTGTCTCAAAAAGTAAGTAAATAAGTAAGTAAGTAAATAAATAAATAA
Organism: Fukomys damarensis; assembly: GCF_012274545.1. Taxonomy (NCBI): domain Eukaryota; kingdom Metazoa; phylum Chordata; class Mammalia; order Rodentia; family Bathyergidae; genus Fukomys; species Fukomys damarensis. The sequence continues at coordinate 7,302,147 of NW_022900935.1, forward strand.
ATAATAGGGCTGGGTGTATAGCTCAGTGATAGAACACTTGCCTAGCATATGTAAGGCCCTGGGTTCAATTTCTAGCACTACTAAGTAAGTAAATACATAGTGCTCAAATCTTTTGACAAATATGTGTAGTACCTTCCATGGATGCTGTGCTGAGCTATAGGATCTAGCAAAAAATATACTAGCAAAACTGGTTATATTGTATATAAACAGACAAGCAGACAAGTATTTGTTGGTGGACTGGATTTGAGGAAGCCAGGCAGGACTCTGAAGACACATGACAAGAGGAAAACTTCTAATATGGCATGGATTAAACACCTGTTATAGGACAGAGGCATTTATGATTAATTCAACAAATAATTTATCCAGTATCCACTGATAATTTATTCTAGGTATTAGGGATATACTAGTGAATGAAACAAAGTCCCTTCCCTCGTAGAATTTATTTTCTGTCAGTTAGAGGCATTTTAAAAAAATGAAAAGCAGTTGCTGTTGGATGAAGCCCATCTGTAGGAGGTTAGCAAGGAAGGAGTTAATCTGCTTCTAGGGCTCCAGGCTTTGTTGAAACAGATGGTTTCACTGCCCTAGGGAGTGTTTCTAAGGGGGATTAGAAAGAAGCCTGGGCTGAGGTTGGCCTGAGCCCTCTCACTTACCCCATAGCACATACACCTGCTGTTCTGGCGCCTGTTGAACTATGTAACTTGTCCCCCACTTGGTAGACCCTTATTCCCAGGCTTGTGATTGTGGCTGCAGAACTAACTGTTTACTTCTGGTATTTGTCTTGTCTTTCTTTCTTTCTTTCTTTCTTTCTTTCTTTCTTTCTTTCTTTCTTTCAGACAGGGTCTCACTATGTAGTTGACAATGACCTGGAATTCACTATGTATCTCAGGATGGTCTTGAACTCACAGCGATCCTCCTGCCTCAGCCTCCCAAGTGCTGGGATTACAGTCATGTGCCACTATGCCCGACTTCCTTTCTTGATTTTTACTTACTCTCCAACATCAGTGAAGTCCCATTTTTACTAGATGTTGGGGCCTGTGTATATTCCTTTCTAGTCCATATTTCTACACAATTTTAATTTTCGTGTGTATTTTTTTCTGATGCAATTAAATTTTTAAAAAATTATTTATTTTCCTTTTAATGTAGTTTTTAAATTGTGATAAAATAACAAAATTTACCATTATAATCATTTTTTAAGTATGCAGTTCATTGACCTTAAATTGTATTCACAATATTATGTGGCCCTTAAAATTATCTAATTAAGAAAATTTTCATAACCCCAGATGGAAATCCTGTGTCCATCAAGCAGTCTCTACTTCTACCCCTAACCCTTAGTAACACTAATCTGCTATCTGATTTGCCTATTTTGGATTTGCCTATTTTGGATATTTTATATAAATAGAATTATGTGGCCTTTTGTATCTAGCTGCTTTCACTTTGTATGTACTGTACATAACTATTTGTAAGGCATTTTCATGTAACATTGAAAGGATTTTTTTAGCGTTTCCTTACAGCCAATATAATTTTAACTTGTTGACTTAACTTAGCCTTTCCCTTGTTGTTGAATATTTAGCATGTTCTTGCAGTTAGTAGAAAAATGCTAGAACAGATATTTCCCTGACCCTCCTGCTATCTTCCACAGACCTCTGTATATTTCGAACCAGCTGCAGAAGAATCATTGTCTCTGATTTGGGATAGTGTGGCCATTATTTACTTTTGTTGGAGGCTAGTCAAGAAATTAATTTTATATAGAAGGGAGCATTATTCGTTGCAGTATTTGTGCCTGATTGCCAGGAAGAGGACAGAAAACTTTTTTCCCTTTTCTTACTTCCTAGAATTTTCTCTGGTACTTTTACTCTCTTTTGTAGGGGAAATAATTATAGCACTTGAAGTGTTTTGTTTATCCAAATATTTGAGAGCCTAGTATATGTCTGTCAGACATTTGAAACTTGGTTGGATTATGCTTGGCCAAACAGTGTCTTTCACTCTTCTGGCCTTTGATATTGCTTGGGAGCAAGATTAAGACCTACTTCCAGGGTAATCAGAGGATGATCTGGAAGCCTCAGTTACATGTGGCCTTATTACCTCATGGGTGAACACGTCAAGTTTCGGTGATATTATAGATGATAATCACAGATTAATTTGGGCTGCTCTCTTCAGGGACTTTCAAGGCCAGGCTGAAATTCTTCATACAGTCAGACAGAGTCCTGGCTGCTTAGTGTATCATCAGACCCGTGGCCTCCCAGTAGTTTAGTTTACAATTTCCTGTGAAAGGCAACAAGGTGAAGATGCTTGCTGGCTGGGTATAAAGGCTTCTGGGAGCCATGGTGGTGCACATCTGTAATCCCAGCAGGGCCAAGAAGGGAGGATCACTGCGAGTTTGAGGTCAGCCTGGGCTACATAGTGAGCTCAAGGCCAATCTGAACTATATAGCAAGACCCTCAAAAAAAAAAGAACAACAAAACAAAGGCTCCCAGGGACTTTATTATACTAATGTTAACTGCTCTTGCAAAGGGTGGAGTTGGAGTATTACAGAGTTTAGCCCAGCTGTATCTGAGGTTAGTGCTACTGGGGCTTCTTGTCTTCAAGTAGACTGTCTCCCCTCCCTCTTTTCCTTTATGACCAATTTATCAAAATATTCTTAATTTCTCTGTACCTGCTGGGAAAATGGAAACCACTTAGGATCATTGAGGACCACTCTATGCTTCCAAACCCCAGTGTTAAGTGGAGAAAGACTTGGGAAGAATTGTGAGATAGCTGTTTCCTTAGGAAAGTGCTGAAATTCTCTTGATTTGGGGTGAGAAGCTAGAGGTCCCTGAGAGTGTAGGAGTCAGGCCTGATGGCCGCAGTGTCAGAACTTATCTGTGTCTGTATTTTCAGATGTATTTTTCCTTGTATACTTCAAAAAGTCTCTTCTCTGGAAGAGTGGAAGGCAAAAAGGGGATAGACAATGAGCAGCAGGCCTCTGTTGTCTTTTTAGCCTTTAGAATGAACTGAAGGCCTAAGGTTACTGAGGGGCGGCTGTATTTGTTTTCCAGTGGGCTGGCTTTACTGAGTGGGATACAGAGGCCCAGAGCACAAACTATTCCCACAAGCCTAACATTTTCATATTTCTTTCTCTGCCAAAGAATCTTTGGTTAGTGTTAAGAATAACTGGTCTGTCCATGGAAATACCAAGGCCTTTTGTCTGCCAGAAGAAAAGAGCTTTTGATTAAGGCAGTCTCTCTCTCTCTCTCTCTCTCTCTCTCTCTCTCTCTCTCTCTCTCTCCTCCCCCCCCC
>NW_022900935.1:7305574-7308848 GCF_012274545.1 Fukomys damarensis
CTCCCTCCCTCCCCCTCTCTCCTTCACCTGTGTCCCTCTTTCCCTTCCTCCCCCTTCCATCTCTGTCCCTCTCTCCCTCCCTCCCCTCCTCCCTGTCCCTGTCCCTCTCCCCTTCCTCCTCCTCCTCTCCTCCCTTCTTCCCTCCTTCCCATAAGCTGTGGTGACAAGACTTGAGAGCCTCTGAAGGTTCTGTGTTTGAGTGTTTTGGGGGAACACAATATATAGCTCAATAGAAATTTCATTGTATTTTGCTATTCATTGTACAGAGTGAACGACAGCAAAATTTGTCCAATTTTTGATGATTACTTCTACTAGCCTTTTTTTTTTCTTCTGATCTTTCATGAAATCCATCCACAGTAGTGATTCTCCATCTGGTGTGGTGGCACACTACTGTAATTCCAGTACTTGGGAGGCTGAGACAGGATTACCATTAAGTTCAAGGCCAGCCTGAGCTACTTAGCAAAACCCTGTCTCAAAAACAAACAAACAAACAAAACAAAACAAATAAACAAAAGTAAAAGTGAGTCTCACAAGAACTGCAATACTATTTGACCTTGAGCCTTGAAACATTACTTGGTGTGATTTGTCAAGATACTTTTCGTTTAGGCCAGAATTTTACAGCTATAAAGGGGGGATTATAATAGTACTATTTTTTATAGGGCTACACTGCAATGAGGATTGAATGAGTTAGCATGTGGACAGTAGTTAGAACATTGCCTGGCACCCAGGAAGTTAATGTCAGTAAACATTACTATTACTGTCTATTGCAAATACTGAGCGTAGCTTTTATTTTTAAAACTTTTTGTAGTGCTGGGAATCAAACTGAGTCCTTGTGCATGCTAGGGCAAGTGAGCTACACTCTAGCCTCTGAGTGTAGCCTCATTTTCCTGATTACTGATTCTAAATGTGACTTTCTACCATTAGCAAATTTGGGCTTTTGATATATCTTTATGTGGACATATCACAGGGGCTCAGATTCTTAGTTGAATACCATCAAGGGAATCCATTTCATTGTGAAGAATTTATTCTTTGGCAGAAGCGGTGCCTATCTGTGGGGTGGGCATGAGTACAGAATGAGTATAGAATGTTATCTACTTTCTCATTCTTTTTCTAAGCACAGAAGTGTTTCTTGTGCACCAAGGGAGCCTGAACCAAACCATAGAGAGTTGCCCCCTAGCCCTCCAAATACAAAGGGGAAAGAGAAATAGGAAGCATCTCAGTAAATAGGAGGGCAGCCCAGGACTGAGGCTGGGCCCAGTGACCCTACCAGGTCTGGAGAGTGTTATTAGTGGCGGTTCAAGTGAGTGAGTGCCTGCCCACTGTGTATCCCTAGCTGTAAGTAAGACACATGTGGAGCCATCTGCCCTGTTTTACAAGCTACCTCCTTGGCCAGATTGCTGAGAGAAGTTTAGGAATGACATAGAAATGTAGATTTTGTGACCCTTTCTTGCCCCTTTCTACTTTGTTCCACTGTTAGGAATTACTTCCTTGGCTGGCTTTCCATTTGTCTCTCTCCTCTTCTGCAAGGTGAAGTCTTAACTTTCTTGCAGGAGGAAGTTAAGTTATAGTTTGCACATAAAGTGAAAATACCAACTAACTGAATTGTTCTTGAAAAATAAATGACCCAGAAATCAAAGTATATATAAACATGGTTTTGTGTACATGAAAAGACAGAGTTGTGATACCATATAGAATAGTTGGTTGTAAGCAGGGGATATTTTATATGAAAAAAAAAAGTATTCTCAAATATTAGAATACTAGAATCATCTTTAACATTCAGGGTGCCCACAGTGTGAGATGTACATGTGAACTGAGATTTGTAGAAGCTTCTGAGTAAAAGCCCTTTGATCTCATGTTCACCTGGAATAAATCTCATTGAATGGAATTGTAGGTTAACCTCTGTACTATTTAAATTAGTTTTCTTTCTCTGGGCAGCTTTGTATTACTAAACAAGTATGTTGTGATTCTACTATATCTTTTCTTATTTCTATTCCAGGATTTTTAGTCTTTACTTTCTTCTTCTAAACCTATTTTATAGCTTTCAGCAGTTTTTCTCTTACCTTGAATGCTTACTGGTGTCTGTCCTGTTTCTTAACTATTTTCAGTATTCGGGATTCATTAAATGAGCTTGGGGAGAGGTCTCTTCATAGTCCTCTTTTATTTAGATTTTATAATCATAACTTTAACTTTCCTCCTCTCAGGTTCTCTACTAAATTGTGGCAAAAAACAAAAGAAAAAACAAATTAAAAGATCCTGCAAAGAAGTGCTCTTTTCCAAGCCTTCAAAGGCAAAGCAATGTGATCTGGAGGAAAGGCATTCAGCTGGATGTCAGCAACCTGGGTGATGGTTTCAGCTTGTCAGTAACTAGCTGTGTAGCTTGGGACACAGATGTCCTCTGACTTTTCCAAGGGGGCTCAGTTCCTCATCTGTCTTTTTTTGATATTATGAATTTGGGGTCATTTCCTGACTGACCAAGTGTTTCAGTAGCAGGAGTTTTCCAGATGGGTGCCTCATGTATAAATAAAACTGTTTCAGTCCCTAGTTGCTGCTGTACAGTAAGCCAGCATCAGCAAGACGTCTAGGAGCTGCTACTCCATGAATCATTCAAAAATTTTTTCTTAAATTGCTAATGAGGAGGGGGTTATGGTGATGATGGTAGGAGCCTTTGTGTTCATGGAGGAAGACAGGCTTACAATCTTCACTTTGAGTTTCTGGTTGACACTGGTAACATAGTCAGCTTTCAGGGACAGCTCTAAGAGGTGACTTTGTGGACACATTTCAGCTTTGTTCTGCACACTGTTTACTTTGCTATCTCTATCAGGAATCGTGGTGAATAGGAGAGCCAGTGCCTTCTGAAGTGCCCTGGCATGTTCTCAGTGACCCTCAAGTCCTAAGAATCACTTGGGTGAGGATAATGCTGAAATACTGAAGGAAAGCTGTACCACCATCACAATAAATAAGTGAAGTGACAGTTTCCAAGAATCTAGGTGGGGTAGTTACTTCAATCAAGTTGAGACGTGAGATCACTGAGACAGAAGGGGATTTCTGTAGAATCTAGGCTGTCAGGGAAACATTTACTCCCTCCTGACTTCGATTTATCAATTCCAGGAGAGGAAAATGAGGCCTCTAGGTTGTGTGCCTGTCCTTTCAAGACAGGGAGCCCATAGATGCCGGGCAGGGACTACTTGACAGTCACAGTGTTAACTTTTCCTTTCCAAAACACTTTTAACATTTTTCTTTTTTTTTTTTTTTTTTGTTTCAAGACTTTTACACT
>NW_022900935.1:7308989-7326354 GCF_012274545.1 Fukomys damarensis
TTTTTTTTTTTTTTTTTTTTTTGGTACAGGACATTGAACTCTGGCCGTTGTGCTTGCAAGGCAGACATTAGAACCACTGAGCCAAACCCCCGGCCATTTTAACACATTAACATATCTTAGTATTTCATAGAGGATGCAGATGTGTCAATATTGTCTCTGAAAACTGAAGCAGAAGAAATATAGAAATATATGGTAGTTATATTTGCTCTTAGGGAAGTCAGTTTAGGATTTCCGATGTCTTTTGTCCTATCGTATTTCTTGAGAGAGGCAGTAAGAGCATTTTTCTTCTTTTTCCCTCTGTAGTTCACTCCAGTGGAACAAAGAGTTACTGGATTTGGTAACATTCTTTCCCAAAAGATTCTTAAGTCATGAGAGTTACAGGTTTATTTTTAAATGAATAACTCCTGTTGAGGGAAAGCAGTTGTTCTCCCTGAATTCCCGGTGGATGCTTTCAGCTGCCAAGACCGATCCCCCCTCCCCCTTATTACCAAACACATTCCAGTAGTCTTAATGTCCTGACTCTCTGGAGGAAAATTCTAGTCTGGCATCTCTCTCCTAGAGTTCCTTCGTGAGGCAAGGCTATGGCATGAATTAGGTGTCCAGTTAGATGAAGAAATAAGTGGCATGTGACCTTCATATAAAACTTCTGACTAGTAAAGTGGCTTTGTAGACTTAAGCTCTTTGAACATTTCCTTGTACTTTCTTGTCAGCTTTAGCTATCTGCTGATGGTCTCTTTAGTTCCTTTCCAGGGTTTTGTAGGAGTGTGCTGGAGACATTCAGAGTATTAGGAGTTAAAAAAAACAAACAAACCCACAGTGAACTTGTGGAGAATGATTAAACAGTAATTAAGTGTTATTTTAGCTTCTTGCAGTGGAGAAATGGGAAATCATCAAGAATAATGTTTGCCATCATGACTGAAGTCATCTTATCTTTGTTGGCCAGGGCTGCCTGCTCTTAGTTTCGTTTTTAGCATCAAGGTGAACTCCCACACAACTTTTTACAGATGTCCATTTGTTTTTATTTATATGTTGCTGCCTCTCTTCCCCCACTTTCTGTTGCTCTCATGGGTCTAGGAAAACCCATTCCACTTAGACTAGAGTTAAGTAGGACTCAGCTGCCTTTCTGTATATCTGTCTGTGTATTCTTTTTTTTGTTTTGTTTCGTTTTTTTGGTACTGGGGATTGAACTTGGGTCCTTGTGCTTGCAAGGCGGGAGGAAGAACCGCTGAGCTAAATCCCCGGCCCCTGTGTATTTTTTCTCAAAGGCCTTGGGGTGAAGTGTGTAGATAAGAGATTTGGGATATTGGAAAGCCATGGGACTGGTAGGAAAACAGGTAGAAAGTTGAGGGGGCCTAGATTTGAATCCATCTTTGCTATTAAATAGCTGTGTGACCTTGGACAAGTCATTTAATCTCTGTAAGTCTTACTTTTGCTCTTCTGTAAAATGGGAATGATGATTCCTACGGGTAAGGTTGAGAATTAGAGTTATGTATAAGGATCACCTTGAGTTCAGGCCAGCCTCGACTACAGAGTGAGCCCCCGTTTCCAAACACACACACACTTTTAGAACTCAATAGTAAAAAGACAAGCCACTCAAAAAACGGACTAAGGATTTGAATACCCCTTTCTCCAAAGAGAATATACAGGTAATCAATACACACAATGAAAAGTTGGTCCACAACATTAATCTACTTGAGGATGTGGATAAATTGAAGCCCTGATACATAAAATAATACAGCTGGTTTAGAGAACAATTCAATAGTTCCTTCAAAAGTTAAACAGAATTGCCACATGGCCTACAATTCTCCTAAATACCCAAAAGAATTGAAAATATATATCCACAGAAAATGTGTATACAAACATTCATAGCAGTATTCATAACAATGCATATTAGCCAAATATCTATCAACTGATGAATGTATAAACAAAATGAGGCATATTTTTACAATAGAACATATTTTGGAAATAAAAAGGAGAGATGTACTGATCGGTGCTAACATGGATCCATCTTGAGACTAATAGCCTAAGTGAAAGAAACCAGGCACTAAAGGCTTATACTGTTTTATTCTATTTATACAAAATAGGCCAATCCATAGAGACAATGAGTAGATTAGTGGTTGCTAGGGTTGGGGGAAGGGGAATTGCGAGTGACTGCTGGTCAGTATAAGGTTTCCTTTGAGAGTGATGAAATGTCCTAAAATTAGATAATACTGATGGTTGTACAGCTCTGTGGATACATTAAAATCCAGTGAATTGTAGACTTTAAAAGGGTGACATGTACAGTATGCTAACCAAGTCCCAGTAAAGCTGGTGTCACATTATTAGAATGATTTGTATGTGTGAATAGCATTTCATCGGTTTGGACTTGGTCCTTTATCCCTGCCACTGTAAATCTTGAACTTGGAGTATGGCTGTCTTGAACAATGGACATGTTACTGTTGCCTAAAGCCTCAGGTTTTTGTAGTAATTTCTTCCTGCAGTTTGTGTCAGGAACCAGATCTTGTAAGGTAAACACTGAGGCCCTTGCCTTCTACCTCAGAGGGCCTGTCTTTGTCCTGCCCTAGTTCTTCATTCTTCCACCTGGAGTATCCAGTTGATGTTCTGGTTCCCAGCCCCGTTCCCAGCTCCACCAAGAGTCTCCATTTCTTCTTCTCTTGCCCATTTTCCCTCCAGGCTGTGAGCTCATACTGAGGAGGCATTCTTTCCTGGGAGATGTGTGCAGGAGATAGTATCTGGAAGAGCCTCTGGGTGGCGCCTTGCCCCCAGAGCATTGTGGAAAGAATGGCATGCCTGAAAGAGGCTTGGGCCTGTGTTGGCAAGAAGTGACTCATTTTTTCATCAAAGGAATTTCAAAGAATATTTAATGACAGGGTGATGTCAGAAAAGCAGGTGGAGACAGGAACCTTGACTGAGGTGCTGAAAGGTGAATGGTGTGATTGCCTAGGCAGCCAGGATGATTGACTGGTGTAGATCATAGGAAATGTCACCTGTTTATTAGCTTCTTTCTCAGGAGCCCTCGTCAGGGCAATGCTGTTCCTATGCCCTCAAAGCATGCGGTTCGAGTCTGTGCATGCCTTGGGTTTATCGTCTGGCCGACAGCTGGCTGACAGCATCCTACACCCATCATGGACTTCTTCCCATGCCACGTTTGGTTCTTGTACTCTGTGCATCACTTCCATGGCTAACAACAGGTCTGTGTCTTGGAATTCAGCACCACATGTTCATGGTGGTCGGTCTAGAGACGTGACAGTTTCCTTGACATATTTAGATATAGGAACTTGTCTTGGCATCAGAAGGTCAGATTTCAGGGACCTAGCGTTATTACCCAGAGTGTTCTTCTTCCCTTTGGTGTTTTGACAAGAGACGAATCTTTGCTCTATCCTACCTAAGTTTATTTTCTCCCCTTCTTTAAGTGGAGGGCTCTCTAGTGTTGTGTATGTGTAAAACTGATAAGGGATAGGGTGAGTTACAGTCAAGAGGAAAAATAATTGATAGATTTTCATATTGAAACCAGTAAAGGAGGTTAAGTATTCAGGCTCCCTCTGTCCCCCTCCCCATTTGTGCTACTGTGGATCAAGCCAAGGACCTCATGGATTCTAGGGAAATACCAAATCTACAATTAACCCTTTTTATTTTTATTTTTCTGAGCCAGGGTCTCACAAAGTTACTCATTCTGGCCTTGGCTGTGGAATCCTGCTTCAGCCTCCAAAATAGGTACATTTACAGGAGTGTCCCACCATGCCTGGATCAGGCCCCCATTTTGTAAAAGAGTGCCCGTAGTCACTGTGCATTAGCACCTACCAGACTCTGTGTGATTGTGAGATTAGGGGCTAAATCAGTAGTTTAAGCAAAAGAAAATAAAGGGTCTTGATTGTTAGTGCTTTGCCTTCAGTTCCAGGCCTCTTAAAGAAGGTGTTGGGAGAGATGTTTTAGCAGTATCAGTTGTTGCTTTTGTGCTTTACCGATTGTTCATCTGAAGGTGTGTGGAGTTAGGAGATTTTTAGGTTGCAGAGGACACTGCCAAAAGCATAAAAAGACAGAAAACTTTAACAACTGCAATTTGAAGGGAGGGAGGAAAACTTTACTTATTTCTTGGTCCTATCTTCATTTGTTGCCTCCTCCTTACTAATAATGGGGTTCTGGGTTTGTTTGTTTGTTTTGTATTTTGAGACAGGGTCTTTCTGTATGTTTGGGTTGGCCTTGAACTCATGGGTATCCTCCTGTTTCAGCCTCCCAAGTGCTGGGATTACAGATGTGTATCATCACTCTTATTTGCCGAATTTCCCTTTTAACTGTACTTGCATTTTTTTTTGTTGTTGTTTTGGTTTTTTGAGACAGGGTCTCACTATATAGTTGAGACTGACCTGGAACTCACTATGTAGCCCAGGCTGGTCTCGAACTCAGAGTGATCCTCCTGCCTCAGCCTCCCAAGTGCTGGGATTACAGGCATGCGCCACCATGCCCAGCCAACAGTACTTGTTCCGTTTTTTGTCAATACTACTGCAGACAGTGTGAGATGAAAACTGGTCTTCAGAGCAGAGTTGGAAGGAATTCAGTTAGGAGAGACTGAGACAGATAATTTATTTCTAAGAGAATGTGGGCAGTAGTCCTCCTCCTAGGGCCGGGGATTTAGCTCAGTGGTTCCGCCACCTGTCTTGCAAATGCAAGGTCCTGTGTTCTATTCTTGGTACAAAAAACAAAACGAAACAAAACAAAACAAAACAAATCCTCCTCTTTGCTATCATTCCTTCTCACTACATCTCTCCTTGAAATAACAGACCTGAAGGGAGAAATGCTTCCTGGGGTAGGTTTGATTTGGATGCCCCAAAAGCAGTCTGTGTAATGCTGTTTCAGAGGTCACCCATACCCACTGAATCAGATGATTTGGAGCAGAAGCAGATTTATTGTACCTGCCACTAAAGATATGTAGATCCTTTGTCCCTTTGGCTCTCAATGGAAGGTCTTTCATCACGAGGGAAGAGAGAAATATTCTGAACCTCCAGTTAATCAGAATACTAGGGCATCCATGTTGGGGCTGGCATCCTGAATATCTCTGATTATTTATGATTGGGGAGGAAATGACTCCATCAGGGCCTCGTTATTACATATCCAAACTAATCTTAAAATGGTCACTTAAAATGCTCCATAATCCATCCCAAGTTTTAGTCAAAATTTTGCATGTTTTTACTTTAAAAGATCAGATGTTACTACGATGCTTATAGCAGAAGTAATCCCTGTCCTGTCCTCACCTCTGAGAACTGCTTCTAGGTCATTTAGCTGTTTCTTTGAATATTTTCTGTTACATTTCTTGAATATACTCTTTCGCAGATGATGATGATTTTGCTGCTTATGCTTCTCCTTTTCCTCTTCTTCCTCCTTCCTCCTTCTTCCTTTTCTTCTTATTCCTCTTTCTCCTCTTCCCCTCTCCATCCTCCTTCTCTTCCTCTTCCTCCTTTTTTTTTCTTTTTCTTTTGAGAAGACAGAGTCTCACTGTGTAGCTCAGGCTGACCTTGGACTCCCCATGTAGCCCAGGCTGGCCTTAAATTCATGGAGATCCTCCTGCCTCAGCCTCTCCAGTGTTGGGACAGGGAGTCTTAATTTTTTGGTTTTGCTAGTTTTCTATATAGAAAATTAGAGTTTCATTCTTTTTATCCCCATCCTCTACACCACACTTTTTGTGTACTTTTTTGCCATTATCATACATTATTGCCATTACGTGATATTAGGTGCCTAGATGATTATTATTATAGAAATACTGTTTAAAGCTGAACTGAGTAGTATGACTCCATTTCCTTTCTTGGCTGTTTTTCCTGGAATTAATAATTGTCTTAACTTTTTCTTTTTTGCGGGGTACCAGGGATCGAATTCAGGTCCTTGTGCTTGCGAGCCAGGTGAGGATAGCACCACTGAGCTAAATCCTGGCCCACCTTTTTTTTTTTCTTGTTTGGGGCAGGGTCTTGCTAAGTTGCCTAGGCTAACTTCCAGCTAGCTAGGCATCCTCCGGCCTCAGGCTGGGGAGTTCTGGGGTTATAGGTATTAACACCATGCCTGGCTTCATTTTATCATATGTTTACTGTTCTATGTATGCACTGCCACGAGACTCTTCCACGAGACTCTTTGGCTGCTATTTCAGTATGTTAAACGTATCATAACCTTTGAGTTCAGTATGTACGTATTTTAAATTGGTACATTTTAGATGTACGTAATGATCACATTCATTGTAGAGAATTTGTGCCTGTATATGATATACTTTGCTGCTTCTTTTTTTCCCCCATTTCCCTTCCTTCCCTTTATCTCTTCTTCCCCTCCTTATTTACAAAAACTTTGCTTTCATTTTTTTCTTTTTATTCTGTTTTAGTATTTTCTTTGACAACAGCTTTTTAAAAAGTTCAACTTCCTTCCTTCCATCCTTCCTTCCTTTCTCTCTCTCTCTCTCTCTCTCTCTCTCACTCCCCCCCCCCAACAAAAAAGAGTTTGGGTATAGAGTTAAAGTTGCAGATTACTTTCCATCAAAATTTTGGAGGCATTCCTCCTCATTTGCTGTTGGAAGTCTAATCCAATAGGTTCTTGATTACTTGTTTGCTTGTGGTGATGGGGTATTGAACCTAGAGCCTTGCACATGCTAAACTCATACTTTCCCAGCTCCTTGGCTCTTATTTATTTTATTTTTTTGGTACTAGGGATTGAACTCAGGTCCTCGTGCTTACAAGGCAGGCAGCGGCACCACTGAGCCAAATAGCTGGTCCCTGGCTCTTGTTTTTTGATTGAGACTTGTTTTCCTTTTTAGTGACTTTGGGATTTTATTTTCACCCCCATTCTGAAATGTTATATTGCTGTGCATTTTTGAAAGTCTTTATTAAGGTGCTAAGTTGAGTTCTCAGCTTTTACAACTTGGAACCACACACAAAAAACTTGAAAAATATGTTTGATAATTTGTTCCCTTCTGCTTTCTTTTTCTGACTCTTCTGTTGAGTATTAGACTTGTTTGATCCCTCACTCTCATTTCTTTCTTTTTGTTCTAGTAACTTATGACACAACTCCTCAGCTCTATTTTTTAATTCTTTTTTAGAATTTTGTACTTTTTGGTGTCATATTTTTCACTTCTATGCATTTTTTCCCTTATTCTCTGAAAGTCCCTTTTACTAGTACTTCTTCTTGTTTTAGGGCAATATTACTTAGACCCCTCTTTTTTTTTTTTTTTTTTTTTTTTTTTTTTTTTGCGGTACCAGGGATCAAACTCAGGACCTTGGGCCTGTGAGGCAGGTGCAGTGCCACTGAACTAAGTCCCCGGGCCCAATTTTTTGTTTTTTAAAGTGTGTTTTGTTTTTTTTAGCTGGGTGAGGTGGTACATCCTTGTAATCCCAGCACTCAGGAGACCAGAGCAGGAGGTATGCTGAGAGTTTGAGGCCAGCCTACACAGTGATTCAAGGCCAGTCTGAACTACATAGTGAGACCCTATCTCAAAAAAACAAAAGAAGGGCCGGGGATTTAGCTCAGTGGTTCTGCTGCCTGCTTCACAAGCACAAGGACCAGAGTTCAATCCCCGATACCAAAATACTGCCCCTCTCCCCCCCCAAAAAAAAACAAAAGAAAAGGAGAATAAGTTTGCACCTAGCCTGGCAATTTAATAAGACCCTGTTTTAAAATAAGAAAGAGTAAAAAAATTTGAAAAGGACTGGAAATACAGCTTAATGTTAAGGTCCTGGGTTTGCTGTCCAGTGCTGCACAAACAGCAACAGAAGCGTTTTCCTTGGCTTCCAATGCTGTCTCTTATTACTATTCTTTTGTTTGTTTGGTCTCTTTTGTGTTAGAGGTTCTCTTAAACTGTCTGTAATGTTCCTTGGTGTTTTAGAGTTGGCTGATGGGGCACTTGTTGACTGGTATGTTTTTAATGAATAACCAGGTAACTATGGTTGATTTCTCTAGAGTGGAATTGGCTAACCTTTTGCCTGGGGCCTTTGAAGCCTGGTAACCAGAGCTTCAGCATTGCCCAGCAGGATCTGGGACAGTGGGGAGGGGTTAATTGCTCATTATGCCAGATTTCACTTTATGCCCCTGTTTTCACCGAGGCACACTGTCTTCAGCCTCATCTGTGCCTGAAGATTTCAAACCAGTCTCATTTTCAGCCTCATCATCACCACTCCTTCTCTTCTCAAGCTCTTCTTGGTTGTCTGTATAGCTTACCTTGTTTCTTATTGTTCCGCATTCCCTTATGATGTTTAGCAGAAAGAAGCTAAAATTTAATATTTTATTAGTATTATTTTTCCAGTGCTAGGAATTGAAATTTACATGTCACCCAGACAACTAAATATTTCATAGAACCACAGACTTTTAGAATTGAAAAAGAATTTAGAATCTAGAATGTCACCCCATTTTATAATAAATGAGTAAGCCAATCCATTGTGGTTAAATGACCCTAAAGTCATATAATAAGCTAAGAACAGAACTGGATCTATGACCTCATTTTCTAGTTCCCTAATTAATTAATAAATACATTGCTAACATCTGATACATACTTAATTAAATGTTCTCGTTGAAAATTTTTGTATTGTTTTGTCATTAGTAACTAGTTATTCCATATATAATTTTCTCTCTTATTCTCTTTCTCCATTTATCCTTCCCTTCCTCCTTTTCTTCCTAATAAATCTGGAGCTTGGATATTCTGGGTTTAAAAAAAAAAAAAAGCCCAAAACAAAAACAAAAAAACTAAACTGTCTAATGCTTTTCTTGCAAGATAATGAGTATCAGAGATGCCATAGATTATAGGTAAGAAAAAAATGTAGGTAACTTTACTTAAAGGGTCCTGATTTCAAGAAAAAATTTTAAAATCAGAGACATGATGTATTTGGGTGATTTGACTTTCTTTGCCTTTCAATAGAATACTGACCTCGTTGGGTCCTAGTTAATTAAGATTTTGCTGTTTAACCATTCACCAGAGATTATTGCTCACAATAGCTATTAAAATTATTATTGGTACATCCTTCTAATACTTAATGATTGTATTCATCGTAAGGAGTTGGTACATGTACATAAAACATCTTAATTCTTTTACTTCCTCTCCTTCCTGCTCAAAGTAGCTTTGAAGTAAATTGTCTATTTCAGAGATTGTCCTCCATTTCTCTCTCTTACTTAGCTCTTGGCAGCTATTTCCAGAACGTTTGCACTGGCTGTATAGATGTTTTAGGAAGTTGCTACTCCAGGTAAAACTGTTGGGGGAAAGCTGAGCTGCAAATACTGTCTCAGAGTTGTTGAGTATAAAGCTAGTTGATGTCCTTTTCCTCACCCTACTTTGTTTACTTGAGTGAGGATGGGCAGGTACACGAGAAGCTACTTCTTCCTTTAAGAGTTGGCTTTACATCAGAGCGAGGGGCAGAGAGTCTAACAATGGGGCCAGTTTATACTTTCCACAAGGCATAGATAGTGCTAAACTCATATTCTGTCTTGGAATGAACCCTAACCCCCAACCTGTAGGCTGGGTTGGGTGCTGCCTCATGCCCATCTAAAGTACAAAGTTGGGGTCCTTGGATTTTATTTTTATTTTATTTATTACCATCTAAAGTACAAAGTTGGGGTCCTTGGATTTTATTTTTATTTTATTTATTCACGTAAGTGTTTTGAGACAGGATCCCACTATCTAGTTCAGGCTGGCTTTAAACTAACTATATAGCACAGGCTGGAGTTGAATCACCACGGTCCTCCTACCTCAGTTTGGGATTACAGGTGTGAACTGCCACATGTAGCTCATGGTCTCTGGATTTTAGAGGGGAAGGATTTATTTTACTCACTGGCATTTCTGCCTTTGCCTGTTTCTGCACTGCCACCTGGCGGCTATCATTAGAGGGAATTCACTAGTAACTGAGTCCCTACAGGGGGCTGAGAGGAGCTCTCCCGGTTTTCAGGATGGGCCATGTGTTCTGAAAATTTAAAACTACTACCCAGGTTCCCTTTTATGACTTGTTCAGTCAGAGGCAGCTGGAAGAGTGTAATGGGGAAGCGTTACTCACCAGGCAGACATAGTGCCTGGCTGCTGGCGGGTAGTTGGGGCCATGCTGAGAGTGAGTCAGCTCTGGGAATGGAAAATTACAGGGTACTGGGGGTAAGGGGGGCAGGTTGTGTGCCAAGAATTGCTTCCTTTCTGTCTGCTTTTTTCTCTGTAAGGACACATCACAAAGCCATAAACACTGAGGGTCCATTTGGGGCAGCCTTTATACCAGCCACCTGTGTGATACTGTTTTCCATGAAAGGAACGAGCAGACTGGGCACAGCACTGTTGCCTTCTGTGTCGTGGGTGTATATAGATTTTAAGACAAGTTGAGCTTGTATAATGATGGTTCTATGTGTGCTTCATTAGAATAAGAGCAACAGCCTCTCCTTTGTCTGGGCTTATAAAACTCATTCTTCTCTATCTTTGTCCAGTAGGGGTCACTGGGGGTTTAGGCTCTAAATGAGAGAAACTGCCACTAATCCTAGGGAAGACCAATCAAATGCTTTGTCTTTGTCCTGGTATCTTTGCACCTTGAGTTCTTTTTTCTTTCTGTTTGTTTGATTGTTTTTAATTAGAGCAGAAACAAAAGATGTGAATATGTATTAAGAACTTCATGGGTTTACTGAGTATTTCAAGAACAAATTATTCCATGTGCTAGGTGAAGAATGAAATCAAGGCTGAGACAGAACTGGTTTAATGAATAAAATTTGAGTAGCAATTTTTTTAAAAATGAAAGAGGGAAAGAAAAAATTGTCTTAAGCATCTGCTATATGCCTAGCTACTTTACAGATATAGGTAATCCTTATTTAATTTTGAGAACCACTCAGAGAAACATTCATATATACATTGTACATATTAGGAACCTTGAATACAGAAGTAGTAGGTAGCTTCCCATAGGGTCCCCAAATCATTACTAATTACCAGGGGAGTCCCTGTTGGGCACCTTTTATTTGACAGTGATCCTTGCTGGTAAGGGGTCATGAAAACAGATTTTATTAGGTAGGAAGCAGAGCCTGGTGATAGACTCTCCTGAGAAAGGCTAAAGTAATTCTTTGTTGTGGATTAATGTCCTGACCAGGCTCCAAGGGTCAGCAGGTGGAAGGAAGCTGACAGGTTTGCCTTTGTATTCAGGTGGCAAATTCTTTCTCCTTTGCATTTAGGATTACTGTCAGGGCCTGGAAAACTATCTTAAAGAGATCCAAAATTAGCTGTTTGTGTGCAAAATCTGGTTTCCATGGATAGTGTGTTGACCTGGGCTCATTGGTTTTTTTTGAGACAGGGTCTCATTATGTAGCCCAGGCTGGTCTTGAACTCACAGTGATCATCTTGACTCAGCTTCCCAAGTGCTGAGATTACAGGTATGCATCACTAGACCCAGCTGGGCTCTTTTTCTGACCTTGACCATCACTTCCTGTTGGCAGACACAGGCCTGCAAGGTAATCTCACTGTTCCTGACCCCTTTATGAGCTTCATGGCCATATAAAACTCATACCATTCTGCCATCTTGTTTTAAGTGTCTCCATTGAGCTAAGGTTGGTCACCTGTTCTTAGCTAGATCACACTAAAGATATTTTAAATTGAGACCATGTATTTTTGGTTTCTATCTGGAAAGCATTTAAAAAATACATTTAGGCTCAGTAAGAGATGCTAACTCTGCTTTACTGTGCATTCATTGAGAATGAGAAATATTTTTGGACAAAAGTAACAGTTGCTGACAAGATTCAGGAGCAGTCCCCAAAGACAGAGCTTCTTTCCTTTCTGTCCTGCCCTGCGCCGCCACACCTTGCCCTTCCTTTCCTTTCTCCCCTTCTCCTTTTTCCTTCCTTCCTCCCTCTCTCCCTTCCTTCTATACTGGGGATTGAATTCAGGACCTTGTGCTGGCCCAGCAGGTGCAGTGCCACTAAGCTACATCATGGCCCCCATTCTCTATGTATTTTGATATGTTGACTGCCAAAGTTTCCTGGAAAAAAATTAATAGCCACATCTTATTAATTTGTTGGGAAATGGTCAATATTCTAGAGAGAGGGATTGCTTAAAATGGTAATATGGCTATTGCGGTTGACTAGATAGTCTCTTTCCCTTTCCACTTTGTCCTGCAGCACATACTTCTTTTTCTACCTTTACTTGGCCCAGATTCACTCTGCAGGGCCTTTTTCTTTTCCTGTCTTGAATAAATGTAAAACCTTATTACCAGAAGGAAAAAAAAAAAAAAAAAGAAGTGTTAAACACTATATCTTGACTTTCTTTGTCACTAAAGATGACTTAATGTTCTGCTAGGGCACAAAGCTCTTGTGTAGCAATGATAGTAACAATAGTTAACATTAATTAGTTAACATTTAATGTCTTTTCAATGGTTAAAGCTTACTGTGTGCCAAATATTCCACACACTTTCTCTCACTTAATCCTCGCTGTGCACTGCAGAGGTAATTTTATTTCCATTTTATAGATGAAGAAACTGAGGATTAAAGAGATTAAGTAATTGCTTTATGACACACAGCTAGAGATTATGAAGTCAGAATTTGGTTCTAGGTTTGGTTAACAGATTATGATGAGGGTCTTGGGCAAAAAGACAGAGAGGCACATGGGCTTAAGAGTTGAGTTCTAGGGCCAGGGATTTAGCTCAGTGGCGCTGTGACTGCCTCCCAATCGCAAGTTCCATCCCTGGTACCCCCGGCCCAGAGGTCTAGTTCTAGAAATGCTATCTAGAGCATCTCCCACTTTATTTTCTAGCGTTACTCTAGCTTGGTTGTCTTTTTTTTCCCTCTTTCTCAAAGGTTAAGAGCTTCAGTTGCTGAGGTAGGCAGAAAGGCTACCCAGCGTATGTTGGGCAAAATCCATATCTAGAGAGATATGCGGAAATATATTTTCAGAATTAATAAACTAGCTTCTTAAGCACTGCATGTGGCGGTGCACACCTGTAATCTTAACACTGGAGAGGCTGAGGCAGGATGATCACCAGGAGTTCAGGGCCAGCCTGGGCTCTGTATGAGTTCAAGGCCAGCCAGAACTATGTAGCAAGACCTTGTCTTAAAAAAAAAAAAAGGAAATAAGGTGTTTGTAAATAGGGAGGAGAGGGGGGGTGAAGGGAGGGCAGGGACAAGGGGAAAAAGTGAGAAACAAGACCGGTCATGTAGAGGTACAAGATCCCAATAATGAATGTAACTGTACTGTATACCTAAAATGTACCAATAAACTCAATGAGAGAGAGAAATAAAAGCACTGTACAATCATGAACTATAGAGGGTAGCACACACAAGAAAAAACAAACTGAATCTACTAAACTATGCATATTCCCAGAATATAATCATTCCTTGTGGGAATGCATCCATTTTAAAATTTTAATTAGTGCGTGTTTATAATACATAATGATCACATTCTTTGTGGGGAGTTGGGACATGTACAGAGCACATCTTAATTCTTTTTTAACTTCCTCTTCCCCACTCCTCCTGCCCACCTTCCTCCATCTCTTGGTTCCCTTCCCATTTGCAAAAGATCTATCTCCCTGCAACTGGAGACATAATGTTAAGTGAAATAAAAAAGACATGCAAGCTTAAATATTGAATGGTTTCTCTCTTATATGTGAAATGCAAAGTATAAATAAAGCGCAGAAAAAAAGATAGATAATAGGAGACAGGAATGCATCGATTTTAACCACAAAATCCTCATTGCTGGGATTACAGGCTTGTACAATACTTCTTAGAGCCTACTATTTTTCATTAATTATTCACTCATTCCAGAAATAGTTATCTAGTGACTAGAATTTTACAAAGGAGTGCAGACATTCATCTAGCTTCAAAAACTTAATCTAGTGAGGGATTAAGACATGTTCTCACCTGTATCGTAAAGTGCTAAACGTGAGAAACAGATAAAGCATAATAAAAACTCTAGGGAGGGCCAAGTTTATTTCTGGCTGAGGAGGAGAAGTGTTGGCTTTAAAATAGGAGTAGGATTTTGATTCTTAGAGATGGGAAGGAAGAACATTGCAGGGCTAGTGAAACATTGTGAAGCCACAGTTTGGATGTGATTTGCTGCCAGGAAAAAATTAAAAGTCTTAGGCTGTAATTATGAATAAGTAAGTTATGAAGATGTTACCAGTATGTTCCAGGGAGGATAATCATGTGGTGAATAAGGACAAGATTGTCAGGTGGGACACTGGGATTAGATAAATTATGCTAGATTATTTAGATCATAGTTAGATGAATTATCAGTGTGCAAAAGTTTGGTACTTTCTGAGCAATATTTAGAGGTCTTCGTGAACAGAAATTATTTCTTGCTCCTCCATGTAATAACAGTAATAGCCAGTAATTATAGCATATATCAAGCATATTAAGTGTATTAATTTATTTAATCCTTCATATAGCTCTATCAGAGTTATATTATTTTTTTACAATAAGAAATTTAGATTCCAGCCTGGTGTGGTGGTGCATGCCTATAATCCCAGCACTTGGGAGGCTGAGGCAGGAGGATCGCTGTGAGTTCAAGACAAGCCTGGGCTACATAGTGAGTTCAAGGTCAGTCTCAACTACATAGTGAGACCCTGTCTCAAAAAAACCAAAAAAAGAAATTGGGATCCCCTCAAATTGAGTATCTGCTAATTTTTAAAAGCCAGCTTTCTTTGTGAGCACATTTTCCCCCTAGATTTAATGGTATGTCTTAAATTTTTAGTTTGTATCTGTTGAAGTTATACTGCTTTAGGTCTGGGGGGATTTAGCTCAGTGGCACCACACCTGCCCTGCAAGTGCAAGGTCCTGAGCTCAAACCCCAGTACCCCCCACAAAAAAAGTTATGCTGCTTGATCATATTTTAAAACCAAGTAAAACTCCATGACTCCATGGTAATTGAAATAAAACAGTAATTTAAATGCAGCTTATCTTTTTGTGGGCTTGCTTTGGTCTTATTTACAAGCACTGAAGAGGTTCTGGGGTGTTACCTTGTTTTGAGATTTCTTGAGGGTAGCAGTTGTGGGAAACTATCCTAAGTTACTGTGAGCAAAGTCATCTCAAAGGAGGCAAGTCTGAAATCCTATTGACAGTCTGAGCATTGCTTCCACAAGGCTTTGATGGTTTGGTACCCTGCCCATTTGCTGTTAGTGAGGGATATCCTGGGGGGGGGTGCTAAATGTCACTTTAAATGGCCTTTTTTTTTTTTTTTTTTGTAATAAATGATGTCTGAAAGGAAAACCAGTCACTCTCTACTGCCAGTTTCTAACCACTTCCTGTAATGACAGCGTACAGATCCGTCTTAGTTTTGCTAAATGAAACATCCATTTTATTCTCACAAATGCATTCCCCTCCTCTTCCCCCTTCATACATTTATACATACATGCACACCAAAAGGCTGCAAACAAACCTCTTACCTGTCATATGTAGAAAAATAGTATATCCAAAATACAGCATACTATCTTAGGAAATCGTTGATGACTGGATATCTTTCACTGTCTTCTCTAAGAATAAAGGCTGACCTGAGTATGGTGGTGTACAGTTGTAATCCCAGCACTCTGGAGGCTGAGGCAGGAGGATTGTTGCAAGTTCTAGGCCAACCTGGGCCACATAGTGAGTTTAAGACCAGTCTGAACTACATAGCGAAACCGTGTCTCCAAAAACCAGAACAAAACAAAATAAAGATCAATTAGGAATGTACCTTGATATTTGAGTGCTTTGGATTTCCCAGGTATATCTGAATGGCACAAATGTGGTTTATTATTTTCTTTTTTAAAATAAATTTTATTTCTAATGACAGTTTTATAATAACTTCTGCCAGCAGAATAAGGTAGAAAGATGGCTTTTACTTTGGGAACTTAAAATATGGTGAAGGTGTATATTTTGAAATGGTGACATAAACTGCACTGGCATGTACTGTGTTATATTGAAGTTAAAATTCTTCCCCCCCCCACCCCCATACTGGGAATTGAACTCAGGACCTTGCACTTGTGAGGCAGGCGCAGTGCCACTGAGCTAAATACCCCGCTCTAACATTCTTTCTTTGGAGCCTGGTAGAACTATCCAGATGCTAAGCCTTATAAAAGATGTATTTCAAACTACAAATATCCCAAATTGCTTAGCCTGAAGTTAAGTGTACTCATTGTACTTATTTTGCCTGAACTTCTTAGCAAGGTGAGGCAGTATGATAAAGTACATCGATTGGAAATCAGCAGATACAAGTTCAGATAATTAGTCCATCATCTTTCTTACTTTGTGACCTTAGCAAAGTAATTTGGTTTTCTGAACCTCAAGTTCTTAATGTATATAATGAAGACAATAGTACATGTGTCGCAGGGATATCTATGGGAGTTAAATTAAGTAAAAAATGAAGGTGCTTTATAGTGGCTGCTTCATAAATGTTAGTTTCCCCTACAGAGGCATCCATCTTTGGAAATCATGGCCTGGGAGCTTCTCTGATTCTCGACTGTAAGGGGAGCGTTGCAGTAGTTGTTTTGTCCATGGTATCTTGCATAGGCTGTGTATGTTTTAATTATATGAATGAACAGAGTCATCTGTTTAATCAGAGAGAGAGCCCCAGCTTAGTCTGTACTGGACCGCAGCAACGTGTTTTCCTCTAGAGTGCTTATTCCCTTTAGCAAACACTTGCATTTCATTTATCTGTCACACACCAGGAGAGTTCTCTTTTACATTCCCCTCACCACTCTCTTTTATAGCAGGCCATCTACGAATGGTAAAGCGCCAGGTTCCCCACGAGTATGGAACTGGGTGTGTTACATGCTGGGCGAGAGGACGGCTCCCTTTCCTGCTACACCCCATTTCTCAGGAGGAAGGGCTCTCTACCAGACCCTAAGCTAAGTCATGTCACTGTCCCACATAAAACCCCAAAAGGCTTCCTTCCCCTTTCACTCAAAAGCAAAAGGTTTAACAAATGGCCTGCAAGGCCGTAGGTGATCTGACCCCTTCCCTGCCTTATCACTTGATCCTCTTTTCATTTCCCCTCTAGCTCCAACGTTTCCAGCTTTCTTGATGTTACACATCAAACATACTTCTGCTTCAAAGTCTTCGTACTGGCTAGTTTTGGCTCATTCTTTCTTCAGATAGCCTAAGACTTTCTGTTAGAGCACATTATTAGAAAGCCTTCTCTGATCATATTGTATCTGTAGTTATAAACTGTCATTGGCACTCCTTCTCTTCACCTCCTTAAACATTCTCTGGAGTATTTTTTGTTTGTTTGCTTTTGTTTTTTTGAGACAGGGTCTTGCTGTGTGGTTTAGGCTGGGCTTGAACTCACTAGGTAGCCCAGGATGGCCTTGAACTTTTGGTGATCCTCTTGTTTCTGCCTCTGAGTGCTGGGATTGCAGGAATGTGCCACCATGCCTAGCTCTCCATAGTATATTGTATATTTACTTGTTTGTGTGGTTTTTTTTTTTTTTTTTTT
>NW_022900935.1:7326378-7394416 GCF_012274545.1 Fukomys damarensis
TTTTTTTGAGACAGGTTCTCACTATGTAGTTGAGACTGACCTTGAACTCATTATATAGTCCAGGCTGGTCTCAAACTCACAGCGATCCTCCTGCCTCAGTCTCCTGAGTGCTGGGATTGCAGATGTGTGCTACCATGCCCAGCCCAATGAGGACAGGATCTTTGTTTTCTTTAGAAACAGGGCTGACACATAGCACGAAGTGAATATTTCTTGGTACTGGATTGAAAAGTTCCTGTTGTGTTCTTCCATCAAAGGCTATTTATTATCTTTCTCCATAGTAGGTTTTTCAAATCTAAAGCCCTTCCATTTTATTAGGAAAAAAGGTAACAACAGATATATAAAGCAATTTGCCTTTTTTAATCCATGTGACAGTACAGCACCCATAGTGTAATAGACATCCTAAAAACAAAGATTAATCTGGTAGACAGATGAAGCTGTATAATCTTTACCTTCTCTGAGCAGAGGATGCTGGACATCACCGAGGACATTAGATATATTCTTCAGTGTTATGTTGTGTGTCCTCACCATACTTTGTAAAATACCTTTTCAGAGAGATGCAGTGCTATTGTGAGACATTTGCATATTCAGTTTAGGTTGTGTAAACTTTCTGGTCTTTAAACGTGTTTTATGTTTGTTAGGTTTGTTGAAGAATAATATATGTATAACATTCACTCTTTTGTGTGTACAATTTAATGAGTTTGGGCAAATGTATACAGCCATGGAACTGCTATCATAATAAACACATAGAGCAGTTCCCTTTGTAATCAGTTCTCTTCCCTCATCCCTTCTGATTTCTATTCCTGTAGTCATTTTCTAGAATGTCACATGAATGGAATTGTGCAGTTACATAGTCTTTTGTGCTTGGCTTCTTCATGTAGAATAATACTTTCGAGATCGCCCATGTGGGTGAATGTATTAGTAGTTCCTTCTTAGTATGTGTGCCACTGAAGCAAGCATGTGTTACTTCCTTTTTCTTTTTTTTTTTTTGTACCAGGGATCAAACTCAGGACCTTGTGCTTGTGAAGCAGACAGGGGCACCACTGAGCTAAGTCCCGGCCCTGTTAGTTCCTTTTTATTGCAAAGTAGCAGTTCATTGTGTTGATGTAGTGTCTTTAAAAGTTTTACCAGTTATAAGTTTGGGTAGATATTTGGGTTATTTTTCAGTTTTTATTTATTTTGAGTAATGTTGCTATAAACATTCATATACAGATCTTTGTGTGGATGGACGTATGTATTGTCATTTGGGAAAATACCTGAGAGTGAGATTGCTAGTATGTGTATGCTTAACTTTATAAGAATTTACCCAAACTGTTTTCTAGTGTGTGTGCCAACTTACACACCCACTGCAGTGTCTGAGAGTTCTGTTTGCTTTATATCCATGCCGACACTTGGCATTACCACCCTTTTTAAATTGAGCCATTCTAGTTGGTATGTAGTGGTAATGTGTTTTCAGTTGCTTCTAGTGTGCCGGTGCCCTGGTTCTGTGGAAGGCATTGCTTTTTGCTGTCCTTGAGTTCCTGATGAACAGGTAGCTTCTTCAACCCTGGAAAAGTGCCCTCCCACACTGTCCCCAGCAGTTTGGTCTCCTGATTGTCTTGCTGTCCCATGTGTTGTGTGTGCATCCTTTGCAGTGGCACACGCCTCCCAGAGTTGTGGCTGTGGAAAGGTTTCCTGCTGGGCCAGGGTGCTCTCTGCAAGAAGTTCCTAGTGCGTCTGTGCTGGCTGCATCCTGAAGTCTGGCATTCCAAGTGGGCTGGGAATGGAAAGTTAGGGGTGTGACGTCCTCCGGCACCCTCCCTTCTCTTAGAAGGGTCTGAAGTTTGTTTGTTTAAGCTGACCAAGGATGCCTAAGATAGAGGTTTGAGTCAGCGTGACACGAGCTGGGGCACTCCTTTCTGCTCTCCGTTCCTCTTCCCCTGCCCCTCCCCCACGGCCAGGCCAGTTGTTTCCTGGGCTTTGTCTGAGATACACAGTACCGTTTCAGTCCCAGGCCACTACTGCCTGCTCCAAAGCAGTCAGAGGCGAGATGGAGGACAAGCCGGCAGGAAACTTCTGACGCGAAGCCCTGGGCCTCTGCCTCTGTGCTGATAGTGCGGGACAGCAGTAACCTCACGAGAAAGGCATCCAGAGGCAGTGCTGAGCTGGCTTGTGGCTAACTTAGGGAGAGGAAAGGACAGGCCTGAAAATGCCTCTTTTAGATTCATCTTTTTTGCCACCAACCATCTTTATTTTGACTCACATTCTTGGAATTGCCGGTGTTCTGTACTGGAAGAGGTGTGCCAGAGGAAGAGCAGGTAACCAGCTGGTCCCCATTCTTTAGTTAGCTGTGGGGCTGTGAGGACTCAGAGGTCCTTAAAGGGCCAGTGCACCCTTCAGCTGGGCTGCTTGTCAGACTGGACTGTGTGGACACACTGAGGAATCTGGGCTCTGGATCTCTGGGAGACGTGGACCGTCTTCCTGAGGTTGTCTGGCTGCAGGGTGCTGGTTAGATGAGGTGATGTCTGGGCCCGAAGCTGGAGGGAAGTGGCTGCTGTGCTGCTTTGTTCTTCCTCAGAGGTTCAGGTCTTCCTTTTTTACGTTCTTCATCTCACAGTAGTTGTTTGGATCCTTCCTTTTAACCAAACATACAGTTAACTATCATAGTCTTCCAGTTAAAGTTGAGACGATTTCTGGAATTGGAGCAGTTTCTGGATTTGGTGTATTTTGGGGTGAGAAAAGGCAGAAGAGGAAAGGTCATAGAAGGAAGGGGCCGAGCGGTGTCCTTGCCGAGGTGTATCCGGGAGCACTGACTGGGTCCCTGCATTCTTTCGCTGTTGCTTTCCCCTGGAGCAGCTGCACAGTTTAGCTGTGTGTGTATCCAAGACAGCCTGTTCAGTGCTGGGAAGGTAACTGTTCTCTTCTCCAAGGAATTGGGCTCTGAAAATGAAAAACAAAACCAAAAATAAACTTTTTTAATGGTGCCAGGGCCCTTTTTCTTCCCATATTGCTGGTAGTTACATTGTGCTCCGTTTACTTCTCACTGCCCAATTAGGGATCGGCTCTGAGTGACTTGAGTCTGAGTCACTGTGGTCAGCTCACTACCTTTATGTCAAGGCATGTAGACATTTGCTACGGTGTCTCTGACAAGTTAAAATGGAGATTTGGGCACTTATTACTTAGCCTTTCATTAGAAGTTCATGAATGATAGAATTAGGTTATTCCGTCATTTCCCGGTGTCCTTTGCAGTAATTCCCAGAAGAAGCTTATGACTAAATACTACAGTCAAGATCCCAGTGTGTATCTCTGTCAGTAGAAACAGAGACGAATATCTGGAAATATGTTTGCTCATACGATGGTGCATATAAAATGGTACCCCTAAGTGGCTTGCCTTTTGTTTTTTCTTGTTTGTTTCTCTTTTTTAGTGTGCCTTTTCTTTTCTTTTTCTATGTCTTCCTTTTTTCCTTTCTTTTGCTTTCCTATATTTGAACTTAGAAAGAAACGATACCAGGCATAATTTACTTGGTGCTATTATGTATCATATGCATTGAGAAAATATCATGTAGACAAAAAGCTATGCCTTTGTTTCCTATTACATTATGGTAATGACATTTTTAAGCCACTAATTCATTAATATTTCACATTTTCTATAGAAAAGAGCCATTACCCTTTTAAGGCTTTCATTTTTGTTTTAGAAATATTAATTTCATAAACAACAATGAAATACATTGAAATGGAAAGAAAATGAATTGTGAAAGCTTTGTATTTATGTAAAACAACTTTGATTCTACTAATAGCTGTATTAGGAATGTGTATATTCAATTTGTCTGTAAAACTTGTTGCTTTTCTTTTTTGTGTATTACAAAAAAACTTGAGAGTACTTGGAGACTCAAAGGGGGTGGGGTTGGGGTTTCTGCCACTGAGCTACACTCCCAGCCCATTTATTTATTTTTCTATCTATTTAGAGATAGGATCTTGAAATTTCAGGACTTGAATTTGCAGGACTCTAACTTGTGATTCTCCTGCTTCAGCCTCCCTCCGTGCTGGGATTGCAAGCAAATGCAAGCTCTTCAGTTGGGAGCTGTGAATACATGGAAATACTTAAGAGATTCTTAGCATATTACTATTTGGACTTTAAGATGTATTTCATTTATTTTAAAATATTTCAAAAAATAATTTATGTACTCTATAATACTGCCTGCTAATAGTTTCTCCACCATCTCCTGTATATATTTGTAGTGGTCATAAATGTACATGTGATTAAAAATAGGAGAATTTTCCTTTGGGTGTGGTGACACAAACCTGTAATCCCAGCACTCAGGAGCCTGAGGTGAGAGGATCACCATGAGTTCGGGGCCAGCCTGCGCCAGACACATAAGTGAGTTCAAGGCCGACCTAAGCTACATAGCATCTACCAAAAAGAAAAAAGTCTCTTTCTGGCCTTTTAAAAAGAAATTGGAATACATTACAGAATACAAATTGCCTAACAGGTTCCAGACAAGGCTCAGTTGTGTGGATTCAGATGTTCAGTCCATAATATTTAGTGAGTGGGTGGCTCATCGCTATATGATGATATTGCAATACTGGTGTAAGGTATGTATTGAAAGTTTTGTGCTTGTCTTGTTTTCTACTCACATTTGCATACTACAAAGAATGGATATGGTTTTAGATATTGAAGGTATTCAGTTGTTTTTTTTTTGGTACCTGGGATCAAACTTGGGACCTTGAGCTTGCAAGGCATGCAGAACCACTGACCTAAATTCCTGGCCCATTCATTTGATTTTTTTGAGACAGGGTCTCGCTATATAGTTCAGGCTGGCCTTGAACTCACTGTGATGCCCAGGCTGGCCTTGAACTTGCGGCAGTCCTGCCTCAGGTTTCTGAGTGCTGCAATGACAGGTTTGCAACACCAAGCCTGTCTAGGGAATTCTTTCTTAAACTAAAGTACCTTTGTAACTCATACCTTTAGTCCAAAATTTGCTTAGCAGAGATCAAATCTGCTCCCTCTTCTAGGTGTTAGGCTAACTAATATTTGAAAATACCCATTGTTTCTGGGTTAGACACTCCCTTTCTATTAGTAGATATCTTTCCTTTCTTTCTTTCTTTCTTTCTTTCTTTCTTTCTTTCTTTCTTCTTCTTCTTCTTGTTCTTTTTTTTTTTGTTGTTGTTGTTGTTGTTGTTGTTGTTATTGTTTTTTTGAGACAGGGTCTCACAATATAGTTGAGACTGACCTGGAACTCATTATGTAGCCCAGGCTGGTCTCGAACTCACAGCGATCCTGCCTCTGCCTCCTGAGTGCTGGGATTACAGACATGCACCACCATGCCTGGCTCAGTAGATGTATTTTCTTAACTCTTTAACATTATAGTACTCCTCTGAGCAGTTACATTTTTGACTTTTGCTTTGGAAATGTGTGGTGTCCATGTTGGGGGTGGATGGGAGGGAGGATGAAGGGAGTGTGGCAGAGAAGTGGTGAAGAAATCACCTGTGATTGATGATACACAACTTTTACACCCACCTTCCCAGGTCATAATCTCATTAGCAGATGTAAACAAGATATAAGAGGCCCAGCCATGATATGATATCTATAAGACAGGGCTTAAAAGTCAATTAGCATTTAAAATATTAAATATATTTAATATATACTGTCCACATTTGTGCTCACAACTATTGTCTCATCCATCATTCCCAGAACCTCTCACTATCTTCATGTGAGTCTTCTTTTTTTTTTTTTTGGTACCGCGGATCGAACTCAAGACCTTACACTTGCAAAGCAGGTGCTGGAACCACTGGGCTAAATCCTCGGCCCCCTCTTCTCTAAACTTTTGAAATAACCTTCCTCCACCCTATTCTATTTTGTAACTCTAGCCACAGTGATTTTTCTAAAACATAGAGCTGTCTGTCTCACTCTTTTGCTTAAAATCCATCCAGGCTTCCCCACTGCTTTTAGAAGAGTTTAGACTCTTCAACCTGATATGAAAGGGTTTTTATGTCGCTTTCCTGTTTCACAGGTTTCATTTCCTGTCTTGGCCTTAGAGGCACCCAGCATTTTAGAGTTATTTAAAAACATGTAACTCTGCCTGAAATCTTCTCTTCACCTGGGCTGCTTGATGGTGTGTTTGTCCTTCAAGGTAATCAGTTACTGACTCTGGAGCATCTTCCTTGACTGAAAGGAGTTCCTTTTCTGTGCTTCTGTGGTGCAGTACTTATTTAAACTTGTCTTACCATCTCACTTAGCTTCCCTGTCCTGCCACCAGTTGGATTCTATTAGACTGTGAGATCTTAGAGAACAGGGAGTCGCATTCATCTCAGTATTTTATGTGCTTAAGACAAAATAGGTGCCAGTAAGTATTACTTGAATAAATAAATGAAAGAATTAACATAGCATTAGCTATTTGCTGTAACGAGAACTATGCCCTGCTCTATGTGTATTTAGAAGGCTTGGATCATTTGATATGTACCCTAAGGTAGATGCTTAGGTATAAGATAACATAACAATACAGAGTTGCCCTGTGTCTTAGTTTATACTGTCTGTCATCATGACAGTGTAATTAGGAGAGGGGCTTAAGAACATTTGAGGAGTTTTTTTTGTGTTCATGAAAAGAAGAAATTTTCTTTCTCTAGGGTTTTTATTTATTTTTCTTTATTGGTAAAATGAAAGGTTTGGAAAATCTGATCTCTCAAAGTTCTTTCTATTTCCAGCATCTGGCTAGGAAGACCACATACAATCCTTAGATATGGAATGCATGAAGTGAAACCTAAGGTAGCATTACCTTTTTTTTTTTTTTTTTAACAATTTATTCCTTCTGTTGGGTCATATTAAATATAAGATTAAAAACACTTAAAATCATTTATAAAATAACCAAACTTTATTGTGAATTGTGATCTCCCCTCTAGTCACTACTGTGCTTTTGGTCTTTTTGAACCTTAGTACTTGATTTATAGGTAGGTATCACAGTTAAATTTTGTTCTGTGAGATTTGGTGTAGGATTCTAGCTTTTTCATATTTCTTTGAACTTTACTTTCTCTTCTTATAGTATTAGCTGTGTGCCTTCCATTTGTGCTATCTATAGATTTGTTAAATGTGTAATAGGTATTCAATTAAATGTTTTTAAAATTTTGGTTTCTTAAGCCAGGGTCTTACTATGCAGTGTAGCCTGGCCTTGAACTCACAGTGATTCTCCTGCCTCAGCCTCCTGAGTGTTTGGATTACAGGTGTGTGTCATCATACTTGGCTTTCAATAAACACTTAAACTAATGGTCATATGTCGAATATATCTTTGCTTAAATAATTACAGCATTAGATGCTTCAATCAAGGTGGAGTCTTTGTCTTTTTAGTTCTTTGCTCGCCCCACCCCAGCCCCAGATTTGTGCAGGATAGTAGAAAAACCACTGAACTCTGAGTCAGTAGATCTGAGCTCTTAAGTCATGGCTCTTCTGCTTATTACTATGTAATTTTTTTTTCTTTCTTTCTTTCTTTTATTTTTTTTGGTTTGTTTTTTGGTTTTTTGATTTTTTGAGACAGGGTCTCACTGTGTAGTTGAGACTGACCTGGAACTCACAGCGATCCAGCCCAGGCTGGTCTCAAACTCACAGCGATCCTCCTGCCTCAGCCTCCCAACTGCTGGGATTACAGGCTTGCAGCCGGCTATTACTATGTAATTACTATGTAATTTTCAACAGGTTGTTTCACTCCACACAACTTCAGAGTTTCAGTCTATATGAGAAGAAACAAAATGAAGTTCTCTAATTTTATTCTGTGATTTGGGCACTATAATCATGTAACCTATACTGGGAGGTAGTATGGAATTGTGGTTGAGAGCAGGTTGAACATGGAGTCAGACTGTATTTTTATGATAGCTGTGATCCTACCAACTGACATTCATTTATCTCAGCCTGTTTTCTCATCTGCACAATGGGGCTGATAATGTTGCATGGTTTTTTGAGACAAGGTCTTGCTATGTAGTGGGTGCTGGCCTTGAACTCATGTCAGTCCTCTTGCCTCAGTCTCCCACGTGCTGGGATTGCAGGCATGCACCACCACAGCCAGCTTAAGTTAGTTCTTAGAACACATTTTGCAAATGGCCAGAACTATGTACATTAAGTCCCCCACCTTATGAATGAGTTCCATTCCAGGAGAAAGTTCATAAGTCAGATTTGTTTGTAATCCAACAAAGTAAATCTTACATAGCACACCTAGGAATCTGATACAGCACACGTGAAAATTCATAACTGGAATGTTAAGTCAGACTTACTGTAGTTGTTTTCTGTTGTTACGGTTTTTTACAAAAAATTATCATTGAAAACATGCTACTACCTTCCTGAGGGCTGCTGGGACAAAACAAAATTTAATAGTTGGAAATTAGAAAATTGTGACAGAACCAAAGTGGAAGTATGTAAAGTTAGTGACATATTATGAAACATTTTATACATTAGAAAGACTTCTGTAACTACTTTTATATTTCTTTTTTTTTTTTTTGGAGCCGGGGATTGAACTCTGGACCTTGCGCTTGCGAGGCAGGCGGTGGAACCGCTGGGCTAAATCCCTGGCCCATTGTAACCACTTTTATATCCTTTATAGTAGGTTTTGTTTTTTAAAGAATTCCAGGCTGGCCTTAGATTCTCTGTGTATCCCAGTCTGGCCTGAACTCATGGTAATCCTCCTGGCGCAGCCTCCCTGGTACTGACTGGGATTCAGGCATGCATCACCACACCTGGCTGATTTTGGCATTTTAGAAAATAAATTTAATATATAGATTTAATTTTCTATACTATTATAAGAAAGCCAGTAGCTGTAAATTCTCTGATAACTTTCAGCCATATGTCTAACATTGGCTTGAACCTTTTTCCTTCACTCAGCTGTTCCAGATCTACTGATAGCAGCCAGATTCATCTTTTCCAACTTATAACCTGAAGTGCTGAAAAGTTGAGAAAAAAATGGAGAATGGCTTAGATAATCATGTTACCAGCCCATCTTCCCTGGATAATTAAGAACTGACTATCCTGAACAAAGTCCTGTCCTCTTCTGCCGCTAGTAGCTTCTCTTTTGAAGCCCAGAACCTATTCAGTATTTCTAGAAGTTGCCCCATATATTTGTTTGAGATGTAGCCTAAATCTCCAGTCAGCCATAGTTAGGAATTTTTATTTCTTAATTTCCCTGAGAATATTGTACGACTCCCACCCCCCACGTATATATGCAGCTCTTACACCTAGCTTAGTTTTTCTGGTTTAGGTCCCTCTCAGAGACAGCACAGTACAACAAAAAGCACAGCTTTGGAGCTGGAGAGATAAATACCCCCGCCCCCGCCCCAGTACCAGGGATCGAACTCAGGACCTTGCACTTGCAAAGCAGATGCCGTGCCACTGAGCTAAATCCCTGGCCGAAGAACAAATAAATATCTAATTTTGATCAAGTTATTTAAGCTTTTATATCTTAGTATATTTTGTCATTGAAATTAAAAGGATAATTCATTTCTTAGAAGACTTGTTGGGATTAAAGGAAATTCTATTTAAAGTTGTTAGCACATTACCTATAAACAATTAAAGTAGATACTGGGTTAATTTTAGCTTAACTCATTTAGTGTCAGCCAACTGTGCTAGAGACTGAGGTATAAAAATAAGAGTCCTTGCACTCAGGGAATTTCAGTATGATAAAAGAAAATATTACTAAATATGAATCAGGAAATGTTTATCCCCTTTCGTCTCTCTTTCCTATTTCTTGTGTATTCTTTTTCCTAGTTCAAGGTAGCTTCTAGGAGGACTGTTCTCCAAGGCTAAGGAGTATCTAATAAGGGGGCTAGACTGAGTACTGTTATCATAGGTTATCAGGGTGACCGAGAGCTTAGTTAAGGAAGGATAAAGTCAGCTGTGATGCCCTTTCTTAGTAACCAGTAATAGGATTTTTAGGAGTTTGTAGATGGGAGGAATGCCTTGTCGGGAGTGAAGGAAGTTGTCAGGTGACCATGGAGGTCATAGGGTTTACTTAAACCAAGTGGCCTGCTGGGTAAGCTGATGTTTGCTCATTTTCACTTGTAGCCTTTTGGGCTGATACCCAGAAACTTTTATTCTTGGGTGCTGCCCCTCCTTCCCTGCCTTTGGAAGCAGGTTTGAAGGCAGCATTAGCTTAAAGAAGTTGTTCTATTTAAGAGCTAGAGGAGAGGGCCAGTGATTAAACCCTTATCATTAGTGGGGCCTTTTCGAGTGGTACAGGGCAGGACTGGATTGTCTGTCCTAGCATCTACAGAGGCTCTGCTCTTCTAACCTCTAGTTGGGTCAGAATTGTAAAGAAGCAATAGATGGGCTGGGCTGAGTGAAAAAGCCCTTCATTGTGTTTCTTCAACATTCCAGTGTCTGGTACAATTAGCCAAGACTCGGAAAACAAGTTGAACAAACAAGCAATAGCCTTCCACTGCTGGATAAAGGGATTTTTGGCACAGCTGAGATAAGTGCTCTCACTGTAAAGGCAAAGAGGGAGGATCTGGGAAGAGGAAGGAGGTTTTGGGATGCCATTCCTGGCTGGCAGAGGAGAAACAGCGGAGCAGAAGCAAACAGTAACTCTGAAGTTGCTGGAATCTGTGGAGCTGATCTCCACCAGAGGCTGGCTGGTCCTGGTGTGCTGTCTAAAGTACAAGGGATTGTCTGTGACTCTTCCCTTCGGGCAGCCGAAAGTGCGGGGAAGTGAGTCTCTCTGGAATTTAGGAAATTTGGCAATGGACAGTGTTGGTGCCTGCTCTATCATGAGACCTTCTCTGTTTGGGTCACACTTCAGATACACTGCTTGAGAAGAGGTGAGCCTGAGGAGCAGGTAGTTGGGCAATGGGTGCACTGTTCCTCACTTGGCAGTAAGCCGTGATAGCCTACCAGCTCTCGGGAGATGGTCAAAGATTTACCCAGTTACAAGCTTCTGCTTTTCAAATGGAAGGTAACTCAAGGACCAGCTTCTGTCTGCTCAGGCTTCTTTGATACTTTGACTGGACTTTTATATATGAAGCTCTGAAACACTAAATTTATGCCACTTTGGGATAGCATCTTTGCCTGAAGACCTGGACCCTGTATTTGGAAGTGCCCTAGGGAGGAGCTTCCTCTCCGACCTCAGGGGAAGAAGGAGGTCAGTAGGAAGTTGTGGGTGGAGCTACTTCTCTGTTTCGTTCTCCCTGTTCATTGCCTAGCTCTGGGGCTGCCTGTCTCTCTTCACCTCGCAGCCTCCTTTGAGGACCTGCAGGAGGTGCCCAGGCCACTAGCTGGAGGTTCTTCCGGACATCCTCCTTTAGGTGGGGCCGGCCACCTTGGGGCACCATGTGGCCCAGTTACCAAGATGAGCACGAGTTCAACGCCCACCTGGTTTGCCGTATGTGCTGTATGGGTTAGTATGTGAGGGTGTTTTTTTTTCTTGTCTGGGCCTGAGAATCCTAAATAGCCCTTGTTCTCTTTGACTCATAGGAATATACAGCCTTTGAAGTCCTGAAGGTGTTCTAACCTTTGGGCTTATTAAAATATGGAGTGAGATAGACAGGGTTCCCTACTTCCTGGGGAGCTTCTTAAGGTTGTAGTGACTGGCAGTTAAGAGCTTACGCTTTGGGTGTGGAACTTTTTATAGAGACTGAATTCATGCTCGTGCTTCTTTCTCCCTGGGTCAGGAAGCTACTTTTAAGTTACGTTGCACAGTGCTGAAAGTCCAGGGTATATTTTTAGCAGAAGTTGATTTGTTACGGAGTCTACCTCTGAGCAAGCTGGGAGTGGTGGAAGGGAGGAGTCATGCATGGCCTGTGTTTCCTCTTTGGGGTCTGTTGCTAATTCTCTTACATTCTCTTCTGCCAGTGTTAAGAGAGAAAAACACTTGAAGATGGTCTGGGGACAGGGGCCTGCCTACAGAAGGGTTAGCTAGGGAGAGAATCCTATTAGCTATGATTTAGATCTCTTCTGATAGGGAAGAGTTCATTTAAATAACATTCTTTAAATAACGTTCTCTGACCTTGAGCAAGTTACCATAGGTTTCCAAGCTTAGGGATGTACAAACTGGTACTGGAAGCTGGGGATTAAGCTCAGAGGTTCTGCTGCCTGCCTTGCAAGTGCAAAGGCCTGAGTTTGATCCCTGGTATTAAAAAAAAAAAAAAGTCAAACTGGTGCTGGACTAAGCATTAATTCACCGATGTTTATGTAAAATGAAAAGTAGAAGTGGGATGTAGTGTGTTTTTCATAAAGCTAAATTCACGTAAAGAAGTGTTCTTTATTCTGAAATTGTCTTCCTATTTTTTAATGTTAAAATAACACTTATTTTATGAAAGTATTGTTATTAGATGTAAGTTTTAAAGATAGGAATTTTGCGGGCTAGGGATTTAGCTTAATGGTTCCGCCACCTGCCTCCCAAGCACAAGGGCCCGAGTTTAATCCCCGGTACCAAAAAAAAAAAAAAAAAAAAGATATGAATTTTGCAACTTCATGTTAGACTTTCTTTGGAACATTTAATAGCCTGTGAGATCTAAGTTTGGGAAACCACTGGCTTAATAATCTGTTATCTTTTAATTTTATACTTTTGAGTCTCTAAAGTGGAATTAAAGTCGCAATCCAAATTAGGCAAATTTTTTACTAACATTGAAATCATTATTTTTTTGGTAGAGGGGACCACAGAAAAAATAACTGGGGCTTTGATACCTCCTGACTGCTAGGAGCACGAGGGCTACAGTTTGAGCCAGTTATTGTCATGCTCTTTAAGCCTTTTATCTTTAGCCTTTTTACCTTGGGACCTGAAAGAGTAATATGTATCTGATGTTTGTTTGTTTGTTTGTTTTTAGACAGGGTATCACTATGTAGTCCAGGCTGGCTTTGAACTCACTTGTGTAGCCCAAGCTGGTCTCAGCAATCCTGCCTCAGCCTTCTGAGTGCTAGGATTACAGGTATGCATCACCTACGCCGGACTTTAGTAATCTGTATCTGAAAGCTCTCAGAGATAAGTGTAGATCCCAAAGGCACTTTTTCTGTAATCAACAGAGAAGCATAGGGAAATCAGGAATTTTATTGAGCCAGGTGTGGTGGTGGTGGTGGTGGTGCATGCTATACTCCCAGCACTGGGAGGCTGAGGCCGGAAGATAATTGAAAGTTAGAGACCATCCTGGACTATAAAGTGAGTTCAAGTCCAGGCTGACGTACATAAGGAAACCCTGTCTCAAAAAAAAAAAAAAAAACACTGTCATGACGTCAAAAGCATTTAATCCAGTGCCTCCTATTTAAGTTAATAAATGTTGGCTAGTAGTTGTAGTAATGTATGCAATGCTTATAATATTAAACAGTGCTAGTCATCATTTATTCCTTTTTTTGGGGTACCTGGGATCAAACTTGGGACCTTGTGTTTGTGAGGCAGGTGGCGGAACCACTGAGCTAAATCCCTGGCCCCATCATTTATTCTTATATAAAACCAGGAACACAAATAGACACCAGGATTGCTGGAGTAAAGACTCCTTTGCTTAGGGTGCCTGATGGCAGAGAGAGCAGCTCCTTATTGTGAGCTTGGCCTGGCTGTTGGCCACAGGCCAGAGATACAGATACTGCTCTCAGTTTGCTTGACTTACTTTTTGCAAAAGCTTTCCAGGTGTATGTTTGATATGTCTGGTTCATAGATTGGTATCTTGGAGCCATTGCCTTAGTCCAAACTCCTCATTTTATAGATGTAACTCAGGCTCAGTGACAGGAGATGAATACTGTTTCAGAAAAAGGTAAGAACCACAGACTAGAGAGTAGGAAATCCAATTTATACAGACCCGGTTGTGCCCATGTGACTTTATCTGAATTCTTTAATCCCTCTGGGCCTTGATGTCTTTAAGATCATTTTTGAGGATTCTTAATGTTCTGCTTCCTTTTGTAGTATGAAATATTAACTTTTCCAATGAGTATTCTAGAAAATATTAATCTTTCCTCTCTTCTATTCTCTGTGTATATCTCTCCCTCCATCTCTGTGGCTCTTTTGCTACCACCCTGGCTTCTGTCTCTCTTTTTGGGGAATGTGGGTGCTGGTCAGCAAACCCCCAGCCTTGGGCTTGCTAAGCATGAGCATGTTTTATTTCCTTATATAACTTTTACCCGTTTTTTTTTGCAGTTTCAAAATGGAAATACTTTATTGTTTTTAGTAATTAAAAAGGTAAATGTAGGTGTTCTTGCAAAGCATTAAACTTGTACACAATATGCAAAGTAGAAAATTAAAGACTCCATAATCCCACTCTTATAACCAACCACAGAATTGCCAGAAGATTTACTCAGAAATACAAAGAAATGTAATAAATACATTAAAAATTTAAAAGATTGTTTACAAAGAACAGAAACAGTAAATGCAGATTTAATTGGAATTTTAACATAGTCCCATTTGGGAGGTAGAGGAAGGCAATGGGGGCAGTATGATGGGTTCAGAAATCCTCCTTCAGCCTTTTATCCATTGACAGAAATTTAGCTATTTTATTGCAGTGCATATATATAAAACTTGCCCCATGTTTTCTGCAGGGTTTTGTTTGTTATTTGGGGATACTGGGAATGGAGCTTAGGACCTTGCACTTGCAAGGCAGGCAAAGTGCCACTGAGCAGAATCCCCAGGCCTGCCCCATGCTTCTGATTCCTAATAGTCTAAAGAATTGTCACTGATGCAGATCAGATTTTTCTAAGATATAAGGTAAAAATTTAAATTTGCATTGAAGTTTCTAGAGTTTTCACTTCCCTAAATCCAGTCAGTCCTTATTGAAACTTTCTCAGTTTATACCAACCCTTCTTAGTAGATGTCTTTCTCCCCCCGCCCAGCACCCCCCATTTTTTTCTTTCCTGAGATAACCTCTCACTATTTAGTCCAGGCCAGCTGTGAACTCACTATGTGTGTAGTGCAGTTTGGCCTTGGACGTGATCACAGTGATTCTCCTGTCTGGACCTCCCAAACGCTGGGGTTATGGGTGTACAGCACCACTCCTGGCTGGATGTCTTTCTTGAATCTTTATTGCAGTGGTAGTTTTCATTCCCCCTTTTCCCTGGATTGTATAGGACTCTATTGTGTTTACTTACAATAATTTCATGGAGGCAGTAGCATGTAGTGATCACACATCTGACAGAGCCTTACAGACTTGGATTTAAATCTTAGTTCTACTAATTACTGTATAACTTTGGGGAAATTAGTAGTAAGCCCTCTGAGCACTAAACTTCAGAATTATGGGATAAATAATGCGCACTTGGATAACATTGTCAGTATTAAGTCAAATGCTAAGTGAGATAGGCCTCAAACAATTCTTTGGGTTTTTCTTTTCTTTGTCAGAAACGTTTATTAGATTTCTCTCACCTTTTCAACAACAAGTGCTGCCTCTAGGTTTGAGTCAGATATCAAACACTTCATGACACATGCAGCTCCCATCCTACTGTATTATGTTACAGCACTACAGTCAGACACCGATTTACACTTTAGCAGCAAATTCAACAGTAATACAAATGACTTGTTTATTAAAATGTAAACAATCAAGACCCTGTCTTTTTTTTGGGTGGGGGACGACAAACTCAGGGCCTTGCGCTTTCCAGGGAGGTGCGGTACCACTGAGTTTAATCCCCATGCTGAGACCCTGTCTTCAAGCAAAGGAGCAAAGTAAAGCAAAAAGGTAAAAAGGGACTTCATAGGAGCTGTTCTAGGTCCACGGGCTCCTTGCAGGAGCTGGTGATGGTTTGTGGGTAAGAGCAATTGTTACAGGGGATATGTCTTCATAGGAGCTCCTCACATAGAATGCGTTCATCCATCAGAACCCTAGAACTGGTTCTCTTCACAGGCCAGTGTGCGCATAGGCCTTCCAGTGTCTCTTCAGCACTTCTTGTGTCAGGCAAAACAAGGGAGACATGATACCATTCTCCCTCATTACGTCCCATCTCCCCTTTTCTTGGCATCTGTTTAGGCATTCACAGCTGTCATGATGCAGTTTTGACCAGTTTACAAAGCAAAATCCAAGACTCGCAGCACATGGAAAGCATTGCCCTAGAGGGGAATGAAAGAAGAGTGCTTCTTTATCTATGGAATTGTTATTACTCAGTTTTTCTTTTCGTTGTTGTTGTTTTTTGGTATGGGAATCAAACTTGGTCTTGTGCTTGCCAGGCAGGTGCTGTGCTGCTGAGCTACATTTCTGACCCTATTACTCAGTTTTTCATGGACAAACACACACAAGTATTTCTTGTGTGCTTTAGAAAAACTAAAAACTTAAAGTATTGACAAACATCCAATATCTATTGTTGGTGCAGTGGTGTACAGTACAGGAGCAAAGGCTCAGGGGGGAATTTCCTATCTATCCATGGTCCCTTATAGACTGCTGGGCTGCAGTCCTAGGTGAAATTATCTGTGGACTCTGATGCTGTGTCAGGTGATCAGATCTGGTGAAACTCTTGGGGGCAGGCATCACACTTGCAGGGCTGCTCTTCGGTGTGCCTTCTCATGTGTTGCTTGCACTCATCTGAGCAACTGAATCTCTACTTGCATCCCTGCACGTTGCATGCATAGGGCTTCTGGACACTGTGTGCTTGCTGGTGGACCCAGAGGCAAGAAGACCTTGAGTAAGATTTCCCACAGTCCTAGTGTGGGTACTCATAGGGTTTCAAACTCTCTGGCTTCTTCAGAAACGGAGAGCTCTTAGTCTGTAAGTTCCAATGCTTTTCTGGGAGTTGTTCCCAGATCAAAAGGGAAACTGAAGGCTGGGCATCCCGGATGTGGCCCTGCTAGTAGCTGATAGCCCTCACTAAGGATCTGGTCAGTGCTTCTGATCATCATCTGGCCCGCTGAGGCGTTGATCATTACAGGTGTTTGTCCTCTGGTTCAGATAGAGCCTCTGTCTCTGGTCACCACAGGGGTTGCCATCAGACTTCCAGTAAAAGATCTGATGAATCCTGGGGATTGTCTTCTAGCTCCCAGAGAGAGCCTGGTTGTCATTTTCAGTCTTCATCTGACTGCCACACAATACTGTCATCTGGATGCTTGTATCAGTCAGTATTTATTAGAGAAACAGATATAACACGTGTTAAGATACAAAATTGGCTTACAGTGGCCACCCAGAGAGTCCGATGAGGTAAAGTGCAGAGTGTGTTTCTTCATGCTGGAGGCAGAAGGATTTTAGCCCAAGGTCTGGAGCTTACTGCAGTGTCAGGAGGCCAGTGGGTTTGTGATGGAGGGTTGAAAGAGCCAAGCCAGAAGCCGAAGAGTCTGCTCTAGAAGGTAGGACATAACATCCAAGGTGAAGACTCCTCCAAGGAACAGAAGGGGCAGCTTCTTCCTCCTTTCTCCTTTATAACATCCACAGAAGGAGCTGCCCTAGGATGTGGCAAAGAGGCTCTAGGGTGGATCTTCTACACCCTAGGGAGTGGAATTGCTGAGCCCATTTAGCTTCTCTTAACCAAATATCTCAGTTTGAAAAACTCAGTCAACCATCCCAGTGTTATTGAGAGTTTGCTCACCACTTGTGTGCTGTACCTGGATACCTTCATATACCACTTTGCCCAGTAGAATTCTTGATATATAGTAGATGCAGTAAGTATTGAGGTGGATCTTATCTCTCAAAGTAGATTTGTAGTCTTCTGAGGCTGGGAATCATTTATAGTGTTGGTGCCTTTATACATTATTGGTAAACAGATTTTAATTCATCTCTATCCCATTTTCTTTGATGTACATGGAAATCTGCCAGATCTAGATGGGCAAGAATTTAGGAAAGTGGTAGCTAACGAAGAGACATCTGAGTGCCCCCAGGCTCTCTGCTGAATAGCAGTCTTTCAAATTCACTTGAGATCACTTCTTAGTCTTTGAAAATACTATTTAATGTGTCCTTTTAGATGTAACGGTGACATGTACTGAGCTCTCAGTGTGTATATGCTAATATGTATCTTGCCTAGAAGGGGCCCAGAGTACATAGAGAAATGAGACTCACAGAGATACCCAACAATAGGCTTTATAACCTCTGTGCCACTATTAAGTGACACACAGGCTGAAAGAGTCAGGGAGGAGTGGGCTTTCATTGAGATCTTTTTTTTTGCCAGGGCGGGGGGCATTGAACTTGGAGCAAGGCAGGCGGGGGAACCACTGAGCTAAATCCCCAGCCCTCATCGAGATCTTGAAAGGAGGCCTCTACTTGGATAATCTAAGAAGAGGAAGAAAGATATTCCAGGTGGACAAAAGGGGTATAGAAAGGCAGGGATGTGAAAATAATGTTTGGAAACAATGCAATCACAATGGTTGTAGTTGAGTCATTCAAGAAGGAGTATAAATATATAGTTGGAAGGACCTGGGGCTGGTGGTGCATACCTACAATCCCAGTGCTTGGGGAAGATGAGATAGGATCACCACTTCTAGCCTAGCTTAGGTAACTTAGCAAGACCCTGTCTCAAAATAAAAAAGGGCTGGGATGTAGCTGAATATGAAGACTCAGGGTTTGAGAAGTGTAGGTCTTATCTCTGGCTCTTCCAATCAACTAAAACATGGTAAATAAAGACAGGAGTTGAGTGTCATAGGGCTGTAGAGGGCTTTGTTGAATGTGAAAACTAAAGAGCTAAACTTGATCCTTTCATCCTTTGATAGTCACTAAAGGATTCTGACTAGAGGGCTGATATGGACAAAGTAGTGAGTTAGAAAAATTTGTTGAAACAGGCTGTCTACTCTGCTTGCTATAGCTTCAACTGTGGAATCTGTGTCTTCAATTCTGATCACTTTTCTGAACTCTGGACCTAAGATTTCAACTTTCAGCAGGAAGCTATTGCTAACACTCTGTTCTTTGTCTTTTGCTTGACCCAATTTACCCACGTGAAATTTGTGGCTCTTATTTTTATTATCTAGAGATAAAACTCTCCTTCTAATTTCTCTGCCTAGGAACAGTTGTTCTTGAACTCTCCCTTTCTTTACGCTGCCACATCTAAGCAATACTTAAGGGTCATTGGTTCTGGTTCTACATTGTCTTGTGAATCTCTTTGTCTTCTTTACTTTCCTGCTGCCTCTGTTTTAGTTTAAGATTTTTTATTTTTTTCTTGTCTGTCAGATTTCTAAGTGGTTTTTCACCTTTTAGCATCACTGTGGTGAAGTCTGGCCTTCAGCCCAAAACAAGGCCAGTCTTCCCAAAACATGCTGGTTTAGAAAACTTCAGTAACATCTCTCTATTTAAATGAGCACGTACTTGTCCTCATTGGGGTCCTCCATGTTTTGACCTCATCTAACAGCTTTCATAGCATGCTTTCTCATTATGTTACTAAATGCATGCTCTATCTAGCCATAGCATTCTCTAAACACACGATGTGTACTTAGATGTATCTAAATCATAGCTGATTTTTTTGCTTGTTTAGAATACCTTACTTAGCCCCTTTTTGGCCTGCCAGAATCCTACTTGTCATTCAAGAATTAGTTCAGACACCACACCTTCCATGAACTCTTCTATCTCTCTGACAAAATTGCTTTGTGTTTATGCTTTAGTATCATTTATGCAGTGTGTATCTGATAGCTTATTTGCTCAGTGTTATTATTATTTACATGATATCTCTTACTACTAATTGTAAACGTCATAAGGTCACAGAACAGACCTATTTCTACAGCGTCTTCCCCTTCTCTGTTAGCTTGGGTATATCCTTTTAGATTTCCAGA
This sequence comes from Fukomys damarensis, assembly GCF_012274545.1. Taxonomy (NCBI): domain Eukaryota; kingdom Metazoa; phylum Chordata; class Mammalia; order Rodentia; family Bathyergidae; genus Fukomys; species Fukomys damarensis. The sequence goes on from NW_022900935.1 coordinate 7,345,965, forward strand.
TGACTGATGCTTCTGGGCTTCCTAAGAACTTGTGATTTTCTGGTTACCCTCCGGGAAACAAGCAGGTTTTCTCCTCATTTGTTCTTTTTTGGTACTCGAAATCGAACTCAAGTCCTTGTGCTTGTGAGAAATGTGGGGGAAGCACTGAGCTAAATCTGCGGCCCTCTTCTCATTTGTTTTTGAACGATTCATGATGCATTGAGACCTTGTGGATAGGTTGGTTACTGGATCAGAAAATAGATCTTTGCATCTCAAATGCAGCTTTCATTCTATATCACTCCTATGCTCAAACTGTAGGACAGATTAGTAAATAGTGATATTTACAGTAATCACCTAAACCAGTTTATATAGGGGTGGGAAAAGCTTTTAGAGAAGGTGACAATTGAATTAAATGCTAAGAATGAGGAAAGGGAGGTACATTACATGCAGAGGGAATAGTAGGTGCAAAGGCATGACGTACAAGAAAACCTGCCCATTTGGGGGATACTTTTTTTTTTTTTTTTTAAATAAGGCTGGAAGTTAAAAGTTTTCATGGAAGGTTGGAGAGAAATAAGTGGCAGGAAGAACTCAAGCGAAAAAAGTTTGAATGTTATCCTGAATGGAGACATTTGGGGTTTGGCACTGGATAGCATTGGGTTCAGATGTGAGTCCATTCCTGACTTTGTGATTTTGGACAAGTTGTTTATCCTCTCTGGATTTTATCTGTCTGTCAAAGTAATGCTTAAAGGTTGCTGAACATGAGAATATATGTAAGGTGTTTGGCACATAAGTATGTGTTCAGTAGATTTTTATTACTAATATGTAGGGAGAATAAAGACTCACTGGAGGATTTTAAGGTGGACAGTAACAAAATCAGCCTTGGCAGCATTGAGAAGGATGGATTATAGCCGGGAAATCTGTGAGAAACAAGAAGAATTCTGTTTTAATCCAGTGAGTTTGAGATGAGCATGAAATTTTTAGGAGGCAATTTGATATGTGAGACTGGTGTTTGAGATAAAGACCTGAGCTGAAGATGTGAATCTGGGAATTATCTGTGTATAGATTATAGTTGGAACCGTGGGAGTAGATTAAATCATTCTAGGAGAAGGTAGAGAATAGGCATTCTTGTAATTTTTAAAAAGCAATGATCTCCTGCCCTATAACACCAAAAGCTTTGCATATAATTTTTGAGTTTTTATGATCCCCACCCCAAGCCTATTAGTGGAGATACATGGGTATCTTAAGCTATAACATAGAATAAAAAGTAAATCAGAACCAGAGATGAATAAACATTTAAGGAGTGAGCAAAAGAGAGAGAAAAACAAAGGCTGAAGAACACTAGATTCAAGGAGAGTGTGGCTGGGTGGTGGTGGTGCATAATCCCAGCACTCTGAGAGGGTGAGGCCTGGGTGGAGGGACGGGATAGTGTCACAGGTTCAAGCCCAGTTTGGGCAATTTAGTAAGACCCTGTCTCAAAATTAAAAATAAAAAAAGACTGGGGATGTGGCTCAGTACAGAAGTCCTTGGTTCAATCTCCAGTACCACAAAAGAGAAGAAGAGTTTGCTTAAAACGTGAAGGAATCATTAGCATTGTCTTCTGCCCCAGAGAATTCAAACGAGATAGGATGCAAGACCACCTACTTGGTTGGCAGTCAGTGACTGTAGGGAGAGCAGGGACAGTGAATCTGTGGGTTTGGAAGCCATGGCCAGATGGGTGAGTAGGAGGTGAAGAAGTAGAGTCTGAGTCTTGTCACCATACTTGTTCTGGAAGCCCAGGGAAGAGAGCTGGTGGAGAGAGGGAGTTGAAGGTATGCAGGCAGGTGATTCTTGTTGGGTTACCTTCCCAAGAAGTGGGAAGAGGTAGGATCCAGATGTGAGATGGAAAGATAGACTTAGGTTATGAGGAGGGACGTCTCTTCCAGTGAAACTGAAACAAAGAAAATTAGAGTACGTATTGGTAGCTTGGTGCCCAGAGACCTGCAGTGTAGTGGTAGTCTTTATGAAATTGAAAACAAGTACTAAATCCTTCCAATTAGAGCTTTATAATTTAGAAATCTAATAATAATAACACCAAATAAAGAGTAAATGCCTTTATTAGACCTGACATTATAATGAATTTTTCCCCTTTCTTTGACTGTTTTCCTGTCTCATAAGGGTATTTTCTGAGAATTTTACCTTCACTGTTAGCTGGAAATGAGTGAGCTAGTTTAGGCCTAGAATTGAAGTAGGGTTTTATGTATAGGAAGCCAAACCTAAAATTTGCCAAATAGTTTGAGCAATTTGAAGCATGCTGAAGTTGTATGTAATAGTGAAGGTTTTTCTTGGTTTCCCCATTGAAATTCCATGCTAAAATATTGTTGTTAAACTCTAGGTAGGCACTGCAATAGCCTCTTATGCTGATGTTTAAGTTAGGAAATAAGCTTTCATTCACTTGGTAGGCCTGTCAACATAGGATCTTAAAAAAAGATCCTCTACTCCTAGAGGCAAAGGAGTTCTGTGATACCCCCCACCTCTCCACCGTGAAACTCTTTTTTGGGGAACGTACAGCTCACTGTGAGCAGGCTAGCTGGTTTTGGAAGGGCATGTAGTCATGTTGCTTTTAATAATTCTATTCAGAAAACATACTTTGATCCTCTCCCTCCTGAATCGAGAGGCACCGTAGAATTTGGAGGACAAAGAGATTATTGGGAACTGGAGTTGTCAAGAAAGATAGAATAATTTTTTTTTTTCAGACACAGCTTTGATCATGTCGGTCTCCTATTTAAAATCTTTCAGTGCCTCTTCCTACCTATAAGATACAATTTGAAAGGTCGTGATTTGGCACATGATATTTTACCAAGTTTTAAGTCTCCATATCTATTAAACATCCTATCTTTCAACTATCATTGACTCTGCATTTTTCTGAACATAAGCTGTTGTCTCCTTGAATTTGTATGAGATAATAACTTCATGTCACAACTTTGTCCGTTTCCCTTCTCTTTCTGGTTAACTTCTAGTCATCTTTTAAGGTTAGTTGTGCTTCTGGGAAACCTTCACTACCTTCCATGTCTCCCTTCCCTACTTAGGTAGGCTAAACCATTTTTTTATTGATTGAACACTCTCTGCTTACCTGTTACAGCACATATCAAACTGCATTGAAGTTCTTTGTTATGCTATCACTTCTTTTGAAGGTACGGATTGTGACATAATTTTTTTTTTTTTTTTTTTTTCAAACAGAGTCTCTCATCATGTAATTCAGGCTGACCTCCAAGTCATGGTGGTCCTCCTGTCTCAGTCTTCCAAGTGCTGAGATTATAATCATGCACCACCATGCCCAGCTACATTAATATTTCTTTTACTAGAGTCTAAAGCATCTATCTACTTGGTCCTTAATATTTTTCCAAAGAATAAATGAGTGAACGAACAAACTAGATTATAAATAATAAATAGCATTTGGAAAGGTGAGAATGAAGAGAAATAGAATAGCATACAGAGAAAATAAATGGTATGAGTGTCAGTGATTTAGCTGGGACTAGTTGTAACTGATTCTGATTTAGTTTCTGGGTGACATGGGCCTGAAAAAGATGATGTAGGTACTGGATAACTGAGTTGGTAGCTAAAAAGATCAAAATATGTTGGCATGATAGTAATCAAACCTAATAAGAATCTTGGCTTCAAATATTTATAAACCTTAAGTAAAAAATAGATTTGACTTAAACATTTTTTAACGGTCCCACATAAAAGCCAATAGGCAGAATTTATAAGGAAGCAGATTATGGCACTTATTAGAACTATTAAATTGGTGTGCTGTCTTATGAGGTAGTGGGTTTTCCATTATCTCAAGAATACTGTCTTTATGTAAGATGTTGGACTGTTAACCCCAACTTTGTGGTTGAAAGGATTTATAGTACAGTGGTACCTCAGTCCGTGAACTTGGTTATTTTCATGATTCTGCTCACAAACTGAACTGGATGAGAACCAAATCAAATTTTCCCATAAAATCAACATTGAACCTAACCATTGAATTTGTTTTGATTCTTGTTCAGCTCAGCTTGTGACCAGAATCATGGAAAGAATCACAACTGTGCACCTGTATATATCACTGTACCACTGTATATATCAATAAGGGAATTAGATTGGCTAACTTGGAAGGTCTGTCTCTTAGTTCTGTGGTCCATAGTAGGATGCAAATTTCTCCTTACAAAGCAGAAAAAGATTTAAAGCCAAAAAAGATGTGAAGACAAAACCAGAGAAAAAGAGGAGAGTGTACTTAGTGAATGGGTATAACCTCAGGAAAGTAGGTAAACCAGTGCATTTATTTGGGATAAAGAGAGCATTGGCACACCGGGCGTGGTGATACACGCCTGTAATCCCAGCACTCTGGAGGCTGAGGCAGGAGGATCGCTGTGAGTTTGAGACCAGTTTGGGCTACATAGTGAGTTCCAGGTCAGTCTCAACTACATAGTGAGACCCTGCATCAAAAACAAACAAAACAGAAAGAGAGAGCATTGGCACTGTTTGGAATGGTGTTGGTGATTTTTACTAGATCTGTAAGAGGAGAATCACTGGGCAGAGGGAGAGAGAACCTAGCTGAAGTTTGGATGAATGAATCAAGATTTATATACTTCTGCCTCTTTCTTTTGAAATGTTCTCTTGACTTGGAAAAGAAATTAAAGAGTCAAGCAATGGTGATAATTCAGGTTTAGAGATTGTTATGGTGAACACAGCAATAGAAGATTGGGGAGATGAGGGACCCTGGGGTTATGGAGGGCCACTTGGAATTGTTTACTTGTGTAGTCTCATGTAGACTGAGATAATCTTAGATGCTGTTAATGAATAGAGTAGAATAAAAATAGAGTAGTGATTGAAGATCAAGAATGGTTAGGGAGTGGGCCAGGAGTGGTGTAATCCCAGCATTGTGGGAGGCTGAGGCAGGAGAATCTCAAGTGTGAGCCTAGACTGGCCAGTATAACAAGTGGAAGACCATCACTGGATTTCAACCCCAGTATCATACACACACAAAGAATGATTGGGGATGATAGATTGCTAAAAGTGACTGCTATATAGGTGGGTGTGTTTGGAGAAGGAATGAGGTTCAGAGTGTGCCATTGTGGTGCCTAGATGTTACTTGTAGATGGAGTACATTGGATCTAGTCAGTCTTAGATGCATTGTCAGCCTGTATGTTGCTATTCATTTGGAAATAATAAATGTGACCTAAATCGCCAGGGAAGGTTAAGATGTATTTGCCGTGTAGAAGGGAGTGGACAGCAGGGAATGGTGAGTGACCATGAGGCTGATTTAAACAAGATGATGCAGGGCCGTGGTAGGGAACGTTATGGCAAGGGTGCTGCAGAGGGTTGTTTGTATCATCGAAAGTTCTAAAAGGTTCACTATCACTGATAGAGGACAGTGTGGTTTCAAGTAAATAAAAAAGGAGCTGGGCTGATGGCTCAATACTCTGGAAGTAGCTCTGGAGTGAGAGAAAGTGAGTCCTCTACAAGACAGGGAGTCAGGAGAGGTCAGAGCCAGGTATTGACTGTTAGGTTTCTGTTAAAGTGGTGAAAACAACTGAGAAAATAGGGGCGTTTGCCTCTGTTTCCTCTTAGGAGAAGGAAGGGAGGGAACAGATGTGCAAGGAGTGTAAACTAGACAGCTTTGAGAGTTCTGCTGGCAAGAGAGGTGGCATGCAGGAGATACTGGGGCAGCGGAGCATTGCTTGGGCAGATTGGTGGATGGAGAGAAAGCTGCAACCCATGTGCCAAGGCCACTCCACTCTTTATGATTGTGTTCACAGCTTTAACCTTTAGAGCTTGTTGTGAAGCAATCAAGAATAACTCTGCTCCCTTCTCTGTTCATATTATGATGCTGAGAAGATATTGCTGTGATAGCATTTTTAAAGCACATGATTCTAATTTGTAAAATGACAACATGGTCAGGACTACAGAGAAAAGTTGGAAGGACTGAGCCTTCCTAACAAGAAGTCATTGTCCTGTGGTTTTGTGGTTAAAGACAACTTTTGTGGGTTTTTTGTTTTTGTTTTTGTTTTTGTTTTTGTTTTTTTTTTTTTGAGACAGGGTCTTGCTATGAATTTCAGGCTCACCTTGAACTCACTGTGTAGCTCAGGCTGGCCTCAACCTTGCAGTGATGCTCCTGCTTCTGCCTCTCTCAAGTGCTGGGATTACAAGCCTATACTACCACACCTGGTTTAAAAATCTGTGTTTTAAAGTGGTCCTGGAAAAATTGGAGTGTGGGCAAGCAGGGAATTGGGAATTTGTTTCTTGCACATACCTGAGTCCTTCTCTCTTTCCTTTGCAGATGAGCGGGACCGGGTTCAGAAGAAAACATTCACCAAGTGGGTCAACAAGCACTTGATGAAGGTCAGTCTCCTTCATGTATGTCGTGTATGTGGCCCTAGTTCCCCTTAGAGCTCCTGAGCTGAGTCTAACTTCTCTTCTCTTGGATAGTTTAGATTGCTTGTCTTGTGCCAGTTGTGAAGACGTGCATGCTCCTCCCTCCCTTCTCTTATAGTCATGACTGTGGAAACAACCATATTATGTGCTACTATATAATAGTAGGGCGCTTGGAATGATTTCTAGGATTCTAAGAACACGTTATTGCCAACTTTAAAAAATTGTTTTATAAACCCCTTTATTTTTATTTTTAAGCCTCATTACTAAGTAAGGATGGGACAAAGGGGGTTTTATTCTCCCTCTCTTTCTCTCTCTTTCTCTTTTTTATTGAAACAGTCTCACTATGTAGTTCAGACTGGCCTTGAACTCACTATGTAACCCAGGCTGGCCTGGAACTCATGGTAATCCTCTTGCTTCACCCTCCCAAGCGCTGGGATGCAGGCATGCGCCACCATGCCCTGCAGGGGATTTTATTCTCTAAAGCTCATAAATTGTAAATGTTCAGTTGAGGGTTTTTTACATGAAATTTACCACCATGTAGTACAAGATACAGACTGTGTCCAAAATGTCCAGGACTGGTAAAAGTCAAGCAGAAGCACATTAAAGATGCACCTGAGGATAACTGGTGGGCCTCCTGTAGCAGTCACATGTGAAAAACAGCGTTTGTGAGTTCTGATAATCTGTGCTGCTCTGGGAAAGGTTGCCAGCGATCTCTTAATTGCCATATCCAGTAGCCTAGTTTCATCTTCCTCTGATGAAGTTTCTCTGTAGCACTGGACACTGCTGTCTGTCCCTCAAAACCCTCTTTTACATTGACTTGTAGGACACTGCTTTTTCCCATCACCTCTTCCCCTTCTGAATGCCTTCTTTGCCTCTTTCACTGGCTCTTCTCTCTGACCTTCCATATGATGGTCCCAGGGCCCTAACACTGGCCATTTTCTTGCCTTGTTCTCTGTGTTCTTGAGCAGTCTCACTTATTTTAGTCACAGGGATTGTTTGTTTGCTAAGTACAAAGAAGCACAATTAGAAATGCATATGGGATAATCTCACACAATCTGATGTCTAGATACAGCTGGACTTTATGAAAAGGAAAGTTATTGGGCCACTACTCTCTCTTTCTCTTTTTGAGTCTTCATTTTCCTGTTCTACTTTTTGTGTGTCCCCACCTTCATTTTTCTGCATTCTCTCATTTATTATATACTAGATGTGGTAGCTGCGCCTTAAATGGGTACAACCCTGAAGCCTCATAGTTCTAAAGGTGCAAACAAAAAATATGATGGATTAGGGTTCACTTTCCTCCGTGGGCCGGTTGTCTGCCTATTGTTAAAGGAACTGTAGCCCAGGAGATGAGTATATAAATCAAGCATGGCTCTTCAGGGCACTTGTGTAGGAAGAACTGCGGGTTAGGGTGATTTTTCAAACTTCAAGTCCTGAATAGAGAGGGAGTCACAGCCTTTTCTCTCATTCTTCCCAAGCATTCTATACCGGGCACATTCATGTACCCAGGAACATGCTATATTTGACACATCCCAAATTGTAAAGACTTCTTTTTAAATTTGTTTTGTTTTGTTGTTTTGAGGCAGGTCTCACTGTATATCCCAGGCTGGCCTCAGAACTTGAAGTGTTCCTGCTGCCTCAGCCTCCTAAATGCTGCGGTCAAGGCATGCATCACCAGGCCCAGCAATGATAAATATGTCTGCTTATGTACCTAGTTGTGCGGTTAGGGACCTAGAATCGTAGTACTTGACTCAATACTGCCCCCAAGCTGTCCCTTCTTACCAAGTCTAATCAGTGAATTCTAGCTCAGAAAGAGTGCTTGTACCTGTCCTTCCCATGCCTGTGACCTCTGTATTTGTTCAGGGCTTGTCTCCCACCTTGACCACTGTAAGAGTTCCTAGCAAACCTATTCTGTAGTAGTAGTAACAGTTTATTGAGGAATTCCTAAAATGCAGCGTCTTATACTAAGTCCTTTACATGGGTCATCTCATTTAATTTTCTAGTAGCCTTATGCTATATGCTCTATTAATATGTCCCATTTTATCTGTGAGAAAAATGAGATTTAGAAGAGCGTATGTATGTTATTCAAGATCATGCTGATAGAAAGAGGCGGACTGAAATTTTAGGATCCAGGCAATCTGAAGTCTAACACATGCTCTTAACCTGTAGTACTAGCCCTGTAGTACTTACTACCTTTCTAAGCTCATAATGCCAAATTCTCATCATATTTTAAGCTCTTGCTGAACTATGTGACATGCTATTTTATGGCTCTATATCTTTACCCTGATGTCCTGATGCTTGGAATACCTTCCCAAAGTCTATTCTGCCTGTATAACACCAGCTTAACACCTTAATAAATATTTTCCTGTCACATGGGGGATCAGCTACCATTTTCTTTGGCTCCTTGCTATATTTCTTATGTATTTCTGTGGTAGCATTTGTTTGTTTGTTTGTTTTTTGGAGAATGGGTCTCACTGTGTAGTTTAAACTGGCCTTGCAATCACTATGTACCCCAGGCTAGCCTTGAACACTCAAGAGATCCTTCTGCCTCAGCTTCCTAAGTGGTGAGATTAAAGGTGTGTGATACTATACTCATCTTGTGATAGCGTTTATGTACATTATCTTTATGGTAGATTATAGCTTGAAGGCAGATAATATACTATATTCTTATAATGTCAGGTCAAAGGGAAAGAGGCAGACAAAAAAACAAACAAAAATGGCTATTCTCTGCTTTAAATTCCTTTAGGGGCTACTGGTTGTCTCTGGTTGATGATACCTAACTCTGTCATAGTGCAGAGACATGCACAGCTTGGTTCCAGCCTGCCTGTTCATGTTCATTTCCAGGCAGACTCTTGTGTAGCCTGTGCTGTAGCCATACAAGACAGTACACTGCCCCCTAAACCCTGTGCACTTGCACACCTCTTTGTTTTTCTCCTGGAATGCACATCCCAGTGCCTGGCTACTGCCTATTTACCTGTCTTGGCCAAACTCCAGTATAAGCTTCCTGAGACTCTTCTGTCCCTCAGACTAAATCAACTGCAATTTCATTTCTGGTCAGTACTGCTTTGAAGAGATGCCTCTGTGTTCATGTGTCAGTTTCTTCTGTCAGGTGCTACACAGAGCCATGAGAAATAGCCATTATTTGTTACCTGGAGTAAATAATATTTGTAGTGCTTTATAGTTCATAAAGCACATTTTATCAGACTTGATCCTTACAGTAATTCCCATGGAGGGGAAGGTATTTTATATTGTTTTCACTGAGGAGAATGAGAGTAAGACCGGTAAAGTTATTTTCCCAAGATCATATATAGCTAGTGAGGAGTGGAGCTAAGGGTCAGAATTACTAGGTTTTTCTACTATACATGCCCCTCACTTACTCTCCTTTCATACCTGGCTCTAACCATAGAAAGAACTGAATTATCTGCCTCAAGCTTGTTCCTTGAACTTTGTCATTGAATTCAAAAGCTGTGGCTCCCTGCTGCTCATTTGTAGCTGCTGATGCCTATTGGACCTCATCTTCAGTCCTGTGTGATGACAGGAGGCCCAGCAGGGCTCTGGTTGGGGGATGGGAATGGGAGTAGAGGAACACATCATAGCATTGTTAAATATTGGAGGCCAGCCAGAGCTTTACTTAAACCCTTGGCTATTTTTCATTACTTCTCAGGCTGCCAACCTTATGGTTCCAGCAGCCTTTTTTCCCCCCAACAGGATTTTTTCATCTTGGAATATTTTAGAGAGAGAGAGAGAGATTGAGTGCTAATTAGAATCATTGCTCTAAGCTGGAATTCTTTGAACTTTGAGTTAAAGATTGGGGATCAAGATTTGATTTTTTGCAACTTAGGCATCTTTTGCTTGGCTTTTCAAGTACAACCAGCTTAGTTCTGTCTTTGTCAGGTCGATTAATGTAATAATCAAAACCAGTTAAGCCTCCCAGAGCTGGATGTAGTAGCCTCTAATCCTAGCACCTGGGAGGCTGAGGTGGGAGTATTTCCATGAGTTCAAGGCCAGCCTGTCTCCAAAAACAAAACCAAAAACTATTAAGGACACCCCCCCACAAGCACACCCCAGTTCTCGGCTTAGTTGACATAGGAACTCTTGGGTTTTCAGATATCTGTTTGGGAAACGGTTTATCCTAGAATAAGAAAACTAATTTGTCTTTATTAATTGAGTATATGGTTTATCTAGTCAATAGAGATTTGTTAAGAATGCACATTATGAAACATATAAACAACCTAATTTATAATGCAAGCTCACAGACCCAAGAGTTATGTTTATTATGTCAAAACCATGAAAAAGAAAAATCTAGAGATTTAAATTATGTAAGCCATATCCCAGATCCTGGCAACCAATCAAGTACATTTTCTCAAAGAGATCATTAAGAAAAGATGAGAGTGTATGTGTCTCAGGAGGAGAAATGCTCTTTTGGGTTAGTTCCTATTGACTTAAGAGGTTAGTAATGTAAAAGAAAGGCACATGTTTAATGCAGTAATTCTTTTCACTTTTATTCATGTATGCAATCTAAAAGGCACTAAACTTCCTGGAATGTTAGTGTGACTTCCAGATATACCAGGGAAAGTTTTCAAACTCCAAATGTTCACTGCTCTTTCTAACTTTCCTTTGTTTTTGAGGATCTAGTTCAACACAAGAAAACTAATTTGTCTTTTTACTGTGTGCTGCACAGTTCTGCTCTGGCCTTGAGAAACTTTGCTTCTCCCAAACGCTTCATGGACTTTCTCACTTCTTTAAGTCTTCGTGTCATTGGGAAATGTCAGAGGAGGCTGGCAACAAGGATTCAGTGCCTGGTTATAATGAGACTGAGGAAAAGTGTTGTCATCCTTTCCAAGTGTGACCTGGTGGTGGTGGGCTGTGGCTCCCTCTGCCTGGATGTGGTTACTGTTAGGGCTTGAGTTCACTCCAAACTCACCTCAGCTCCTACTGAAGGTTTTGGCCCTGCTTTGGGTGTCAGTTTGAGTCTTGATTCTCTACTCTCCGTGCTTAAGTGCTAGCCTATTAAGTATAGTTACCTTTGCTGGACTTTAGAACCACCCTCATCCTCAGAGAATCTCTGTTAATCAGGGTTGGCTAATACCTTTGATACAGGGGAAAGAATATAACTCCAACATCCTAGATGTCTGGGATGCTGAGTTCATGTTCCCCAAAATCAAAGAATGAATTCTAAAAAACAGTGGAGATTAAGAAAAGGAAAACTTGCTGGCCATTGTGGTGCACTCCTGTGATCCCAGCACTCGGGAGGCTGAGGCAGGACGATCGCTGTGAGTTCAAGACCAGCCTGGCTACACAGTGAGTACCAGGTCAGTCTCAACTGCATAGTAAGACCCTGTCTCAAAAAAAAAAGGAAAACTTTCTTGAGAGAGAGAGAGAGACCTCCTGAGAGACAGGAGGAGACTTGAAAGTGGATTGCCAGTGAGCCCACTTCTCAAAGTTTTATAGAGCAAAATCACAAGGTTGGTACAATGTGGGTCAAAACTATGAATAACCAATAAAATTACAAATATAGCTGCTTAGGTAATATTGATCCAGTGAGGAAGTAGCTCATGTAGCAATGTACATGGAAAGAACAAACACCTTTTGAGAAACAGATGGATCAGAAGGTCTTGGTCACCCGCTGGGGTGACTGATGTCTATCTAGACTTTATTGGACCAGGCTATACTGTTTATCTTATCCCCTGGGGAGGTATGCAAGCTTGGTCATTCCTTTATCTTGAGGCCTGGCCTCCAACAGATGCGCCTCCAGCCACAGTTGTAATGTGTTCTCATCCTCCTTACTGATTCCCTCAAGGGCCTACTCCTGTCTGTCTATAATATTTCTTTTTAACTTACTGTCTATAATACAACCATTAAGGTTCCTCAATTTAGGAAGTTCTTAAAATAGGCCATTGAATTTTTAGCTGCAGAGACTCACCCCACTGCTCATTGTATAAGGGTTACCAGCCTTCGCTCACTCCTTGCATTTGAGCACAGATCTTTCCAGAGTGAGAAGTCTAAGACAAATGCTTTTTAGCATTAGATTTTTCTTCAGAGGCACTTAGTCAATGAATCAATATAGAATTCCCCTTTTATAGTTTAGCAGTCTACCAATTCAGAGATCCACCTCATCACCAAGCTCATTTTCCCTTTATCTTTTTTTTTTTAGTATCAGGAATCAAACTCAGGGCCTCTTACTTGCCCAGGCAGGTCCTTTGCTGCTGCTATTCCTGGTCCTCCCTGTATCTTTGTTGTGTTGTGTTTTTGTGACACCTGGGATTGACTGATGGCCTTTGCACTGAGCAATATCCCTAGCCTGTTTTCAATTTTATTTTAAGACAAGGTCTTGCTAAATTTCCCAGATGGCGCTCAAACTTGTGATCTTCCTCCCTCATTCTCTCAGAGTGCTGGGATTATAGGAGTGTGCCATACTTTGTCTTTAAAACTTTCTCTTCTGACCTATTTTTTGCTCTTCAGTATGCAGTGGTACAAGGAATTTGAACTGCTTGTATTTCCTCTTAATACATAGTTTCAGAGGAAAGCTTTTCGGGACCAAGTTTTCTGTAGATATCAAAGAATACCACAACACAATCATTGCTTCTTTGTTATTGTTGTTGAGAGTGTTTCTCTTATCATTTAATAATTTGATAATATGCCATATTGACCGATCAAGCATTGTAGAAGTCTTTTAAAAGGAAGAAACACAAATGGGAATAAGGAGACAGAGATCTGGGGCCAGCTCTGATGGTTCTTGGTTAAATGATTTTACACAGGGTACTTCTCTGGACAACAATTTTCTCATCTGTAAACTGGATTAATTAGAGTTAAGTCATCTTTAAAGTCCATTTGGGATCAGATTCTGATTCTAAGCATGTAAGTGCAGTTTATTCCATTTGTTAAAGCCACTCAAGAATTAAAGAAAGCTGTTTATTTTTCAAAGCTTTAAGGCAGTCTTTAAAAAATGGGAAGAAACTGGGTATGGTGGGCCATGCCTATAAGAGAGGTCGATGCAGGAGGATGGCTGCAAGTTTGGGGCCAGCCTGGGCTACACACTGAGCTTAAGGCCAACCTGAATTACAGAGCAAGCTAGACCCTGTCTAAAAAAAAAAAGCAGGTTCCATGGTTTATTGGTGCATGAGGACCTTAGGTGATTAGTCTGGGTTGAGGTGATTGGCCTAGACTTGTTTTAAAACTTAGTCATTTGCTAATTTTTAAAATAGCTTTGTGAAGACTTAATTAGCACATTACAGCAAGTCACCTATTGAAAGAATACCACCAAGTGACATTTGGTTTATTTACAGAATTATGCAACCATCACTACCATCAATTTTTAGGATGTTTTCATTATCCCACAAGGAATTGCTGTACCCCTTAGGCATTAGCTCCAAACTCCTCGTGGGCTTCCCTCATCCCTAGGCAACTGCCATTCTTCTTTGTGTCCCTATAGATTTGCTTATTCTAGATGTTCCACATAAATGGAGTCAAACAATATGTGATCTATTGTGACTGAATTCTTAGCTTAATGTTTTCAAGTTTCATACACGTTGTAGCATATATTTTCATTTCTCTGTATTGCTAGGGGATATTCCTTGCTCTGGGTAGACCACATCTTTTATCATTGATCAATTGATGGGCTTTTGGGTTGTTTTTACTTCTTGGCTGTTATGAACAATGCTGATATGTATATTGATTTACAGTGTTTTGTCTGGACATGTTTTCAGTTCTCTTGAGTTACATACCTAGGAGTGGAATTACTGTGCCATATGGTAATGTTGGCTAGCCTTTTGAAGAACCAGCAGATTATGTCCCAGGTTACCTGCACCATTTCATATCCCCACCATCAGTGGCTGAAGATTTTATTTTATCTGCATCCTTGCTAATCCTTATTATTTGTCTTTTTAATTATAGGGATCCTAGAGGATATAATCATTTTGATTTTGATTTATGTTTTCCTTATGGCTGACGATGTTGAACATCTTTTCATTATTTATTAGGCATTTATATATCTTCTTTGAGACATTCATTAATCAATTTTAATTGTGATTTTTCTAAGGTTGTGCAGACAGGTGAGGCCCTGGGTAATTAAAATTGTTCACTTATTTCTTGACAGACAAGCATGATTGTTTGTTGGAAATAACACCTATACTGATGACTCTTGAGTTCTGTTGGCTCTACTAGGTGACTCTCTAAACTTGTGATGCTCCACTACTGTAACTTGTCTTGAGAGATTTGTGGGAAACCTCAGAAGTAAATGGATGTGTTGAAGGAAAGACTTTAGAGTGAGGCGGACCTGGATTAGATCAGCCTGGCTTCTGCTAGTTTCATGATTTGGGGATATTAATTGAGCCTTCCATATTTCATTTCTGCATCTCTGCATCTATTTTTGATAGAGAAGCACCCAGTAAACATTAACTAGTTCTTCACCCTTCAGTAATCAGAGCTGTGTTCAATGTGCTTTGGAAACAGACTATTGTAAGAATTCTCCAGGGAGTGGGGGAAAACTAACTGCATTCCCCTCCCCATTACCTGTCTATATCTTTAAGATAATTTTATTTTCATAGTTATATTGTAAGACCTAAAGTCTCACTTCCACTCCACGGAGCGTGAACAGCCGAAAGGCCTCCACGATGCTGGGCCCTAACACCCAGCGAGGCTCCGGGAACACGACGGAGAACCGAGAAACCCAGGAAGGAACACACCAGGCTAGATGGTAAAGAGACCTTTATTAGTCTGGCCAGACGGCACTCCCAGAGCCAGGTGGCTCAGAGAGGCAACTGCTCAGGGGCTGAGGTACTTTTTATAAGGTTTTACTAAACAAAGAGTCAGGGAATTCACACAACAAGACTGCAAACACATTGCTTATCTTATGCAGGAAATGTTCTAGGGTCACCTTTTGTCAAACCATTTGCCCCTGGGCGGGCTGTTAACCAAGGTAGCAATTAGCATATGAAGAAGCACAGTCTGGCCTATTAGCATGGAGTCACTTTAGCCTATTCAAGTCTTACAATATGGCAGTTATACTGAGAGGAATATCGAGAGACATAATACACTAGTACTTATCAAAATTTCATATAATGTATTTAATTTTTTCTGTCATAGTTATAAAGCAAAACTGGAATTTTATTTTTTTATTTTTTGAGACAGGGTCTCACTTTGTAGTTCAAGTGGACCTTGAACTCACTGTGTAGTCAGGCTGGCCTGGAACTCAATGGTGAGCCTCCTGCCTCTGCCTCCCAATCTGCTGGGATTGGAAGTGTGTACCACTATGCCAGTCCAGAATTTGAATTTTAAGGAGCTATTAATTGATGTACAATTAACTTTGCATTTAAAGGTACCACCTTTTTCTTTTCAGTACTCTGTGGTACTTAATAGCCTTACAATAATATGGTCTCACTAGATTCTCAAGCTCTTAAAGCCCACTCCCAAGTTTTCTAACTATGTTCAGATCTTATGTATCAAAAGCAAATCCCTCCTTTTTCCTAATTGTATACAGCTTTTTATTATTTATTTATTTAGTTTTTATTTTTAGTTTGGTTTTTTCTTTTTGGTTTTTGAAACGGGAAGCAGGATCTCACTATGTAGTCCAGGCTGACCTTAAACTCACAGTTGTTGTGCCTCAGTTTCCCAGCTATGTGGAACTCTTTAAAATGGAAAAAAAAATGAAAGTACTTATGGAAGAATAATAGCAAATATAATAAAAACTACAGTAGAAGAAGGCTGGGTGTGGTGTATCTCTCTCTCTCTCTCTTTCTCTCTCTCTCTCTCTCTCTCTCACACACACACACACACACACACACTTGTAGTCCAAGCTCCTTGGAAGAAAGGCTGAAACAGGAGGATTGCCTGAACCCAGGAGTTTGAGACCAGTGTGGGCAACATGTCAAAAAAACAAAACAAAAAAAGAAGAATCATGCATATCAAGTTAATGTACTAGTTCCCTTGAGATGAAAAGAAATAAGATCACATACATAACTTCAAGTATATGTGTAGTATTTATTGTAGTGATAACACCTAAAGTGAAGATGGTGAAGTGTGTGATTTTTTTTTTTTTTTTGGTACTGGGGATTAAACTTGGGTCTTTGTGCTTGCAAGGCAGGCGGATAAATCCCCTGCGTGAAGTGTGTGATTTTAAAAAGAAAAACAAACCTCATTTAACTTAGTAGCCCCCTCCCTTTTTTTTTTTTGTTTTTTGTTTTTTGTTTTTTGTTTTTTGAGACAGGCACTCACTATGTAGTTGAGACTGACCTGGAACTCACTATGTAGCTCAGGCTGGTCTCGAACTCACAGCGATCCTCCTGCCTCAGCCTCCCAAGTGCTGGGATTACAGGCGTGCACTACCACGCCCGGCAGTAGTCCCCTCTCTTCCTCTCCTGTTTTGTTTTGTTTTGTTTTGTTGAGATAGGGTCTCACTATGTAGTTGAGACTGACCTGGAACTCACTGTGTAGCCCAGGCTGGTCTAGAACTCACAGTGTCTCTTAAGTCTTAATATTAGCTACTTAATATCTTCTGACTTTTTAAAGCTGTCATTAATTCCATTGCACCACTTTTTTGAAGATTATATCCCCCCACCCCCAACACATACATATACTTTTACTGGTTTGTAGGAACATTCAGAAGTCTTTTCTTAGTTGTCCTCTTTGACCCCTTCCTGCTTTAGCATTCAGTACTACAAGTCATCCCTGCCTTGATTAAACTCTATTTTTTAAAAAAATTTAAAAAAATTTTTTCCCTCCCATCTCTTTCATTGCTCCTGTTCTTCCACCATGCCCCACCCCTGTTAATTGCTTTTCCATCTCCTGTTTTCTAATTTTGGATCTCCTCAAGACTCAGTCCTTAGCACTCTGTTCTTTTTTCTTGCCCCTAACCCAGAAAACCCAAGATTTCCCATGTCTTTAGCTAGCACCTCTATGCATATGACTTCTCAATTGAAGTTCTCAGCTGACCCAGAATGAATTTTGTTATTTTCAGCTGCTTCAAAAACTTTTCTTCCTTCCTTCCTTCCTTCCTTCCTTCCTTCCTTCCTTCCTTCCTTCCTTCCTTCCTTCCTTCCTTCCCTTTGGGTCCTGGGGATCAAACTGGGGACCTTGCACTTGTGAGGCAGACGGCGACACCATTGAGCTAAATCCCTAGCCCGAGAACATTTCTATTTGTAGCTATTTCACTGACATTTTATTTTATTTTTAAAATTTTATTGGTACATTTTAGATACACGTAATGATAACATTCATCATAAGGAATTTGTGCCTGTACATGATATATCTTGCTGCTTTTTTCCCATTCCCCTCCCTTCCCTTTAACCCCTTTCCTCCTTTAATTGCATATGCTCTATTTCTTTTTTTGTGGTATCAGGGATTGAACTCAGGACCTTGTGCTTTTGAGGCAGGTGGCAGATCCACTGAGCCAAATCCTCGGCCCTTCACTGCCATTTTAAAATGAACTTTTAACATCTACTCCCTGTCCAAAACTTACGACCTCATTTCTGTTGTGTACTCTGATTGTTCCAAACCATAAACTTGAAATCTTGGAGCTACTGGTATGTTGGAGGTAGTTTATAGGGACTCATCGGAGCCAAGTGTTAAATTTTCAACAATTTTATGAGCTGATTTCTAAGCCATTAAAAACTAAGTTATGTGAACTTGTATCTAAACAAATTATATTTAAAATAAAAGTAATACACTAAACGTACTGGGAGCTCTTCACTTCATAATTATTTTACTGCATGCTATTGTCTGTTCTCAAAGTTAATTATGTCTGTAGTGTCTCTATCAGGAAAATAATGGTGTGCTACCATACATTTTTGCCCAACATCATAGCTTGAAATTGGTTGTAGTGGAAGTATTTATACGGTGGAAATCAGCAAATGCTACAAGTTTGAGCTAAGTGTCTTGTTGTATTCGTTGTCTAGGCATAATAAAGTGATGGAAATATTAAGAAGGTATAGTATTGCAGATTAACTTTATAAGTGTCATGCCTAGGTCATCTACTACAGTATTCTTTCAATATTTGGAAGTTTTTATCTAATTCATAATGAAGGCTTTTCTCCAGATGGACATTCTACCTGTCACCTTATTTCTCCACACACTTTGCATATTTCTACTTCTGTGCCTAGTCTCATTTTTTAAAAAAATCTTTTTTCTTGGGGCCGGGAATTTAGCTCAGTGGTTCGGTGGCCTCTCTTGCAAGTGCAAGGACCTGAGTTCAATCCCCGGACCAAAAAAAAAATCAAATAAAAAATCTTTTTTCTTTCTACAGAAATATTTGCTGATCCTTTAAGTCTCATCTCTTACTAGCCTTTGTCTTTTCCAATTTCCATTCTACTTGAAGCTGCCTTGAATATTACAATTGGAAAGGACTTTAGTGTTCCATTAAAATATTTTAAAAAATCCAAATCCCAGCTTTTACTCGAAAAATTCTAGTAAATCTACACTTCTGAAAGTAATTGTTTCTGTTGTTGTCTAGAAAATTATTTGTGTAAAAAGTCAATCTTCTCATTTCTAATAATCTTCTGTTTGTCTTTCCAGTTTTTTTGAAATATAATTGAGAAGTAAAAGTTATGTTTTTATGGTGATGATTTGATATGCTAGTTAATAATCTAACATGTCATATAGTTACCTTTTTCTAATGGTGAGAACATTTAAGATCCACCCTATTAGCAATTTCCAAGTGTATGGTTAGTTATTATTAACTATAGAGTCACTTTGTTGCGCAGCAGATCTCCAGAACTTATTCCTAGCTGAAACTCTATACTCTTTGAGCGGCATCTTCTAATAACCTACCCAAACTAGCAGTCTTCTCTTTCTGTGTTGTAAGCATCACTCAACGAAGTTGTTGATAAAGTTAGAGGGGGAAAAAAAATTTAAAAAGTAGACCGCCAACTGCCACTTAATGAAAAGTGTTGATCTTGCCTAATTTATTATTATCTCTTGGGGGGGTGCAGGGATCGAACTCGGGATCTTGCACTTGCAAGAAAGGCAGTGGCACCACTGAGCTAAATGCCCAGCATTCTTGCCTAATTTAGTTATATGACCCTAACTTTTTAGATCCTCAACTTCCTGTGTTTCTTCTATGAAATGAGGACAATAATCTTCAGAAGGTACTTTTTTGGATTAAATAAAATGAGATTTGGCTGGTCAAAAAGCATACAAGTAAAAGACTCTAAAATCAGTCATTCTACTTGATGAATTTGAACAAATAAAATGAGATGCTGGCTGATCATAAAGCATAAGAGTGAAAGATTTTAAAATCAGCCTACTTGTTGACTTTGGGCAAATACTTCAAACTCTTTGTAACTTGTGTCCTTGGGTGTAAAATAGAATAATAATAATAATACTTTGCAATGATGCATACCTGTAATCCCAGGACTTCGTAGGCTGAGGCAGGAGGATCACTGCAAATTCCAGGCTAGCCTAGAGTACATTGTGAGTTTGAACTATGTAGCAGGACCTTATCTCAACAACCCCTGACCATAATACTACTCACTTCACAGATGTGAGGGATAGATGAAATAACACAGAAAGCATTTAGCAGAGTTGCTTGATATTAACCATACTTTTTTCCAAAGTGAGATTTGTTTTTTCATACTTTTAATTATAAAACTGAAATCAATTTTCCTGCAAGGAAAAACATTTCTCAAATTTACTTTAGAAGTGTTTGTTAAGAGAGCGGTTAAAGTGGAGGGACACCTTATGAAGCATTGAGTACCCAGCACTTAGCTTCTTTTCGGCATACTAGAAAGTTTTTGTAACTCTGGCTGTACTTTATCTGTCCGTTATTAGCCATTTGATCACGTTTTGGCTCATAGTAATTTCTGAGATATTTCAGGATAATTAAGATTCCCATCTCCTTGTCCAGTCTTTGCAGAATATTGCTCATTATTACTTACAGTGTCTTAATAGATCTGACTTTATTAAACACAAACACTTGTGGTGTTGCCCTCCCCCCAACCACATCCTCTCTAGATGGGGTTTTGCTACGCAGTTCAGAGTCACCCTGAACTCATTGTGTAGCCAAGTTGGCCTCAGATTTGCTTGCAGAAGTCCTCCTGCCTTAGCCTCCCAAGTGCTGGGATTACAGGCGTGTGCTACCACCAGGCCCAGCTTGGTGTTACCATTTCATATATATTTTACTTCATCCTGAAGATTCACAAATTGTATTATTTATTGCTTCTGCTTTCAAATTCTTTAATTTATATTTACCTAGAATCAGAAATTCTTGTATAGATCATAAAGTGATTCCAAATCAAATAAAAACTTGCCTACTTTACTCTCCTTCCCAGGTCCGCAAGCACATCAATGATCTTTATGAAGACCTGCGAGATGGCCACAACCTGATCTCTCTGCTAGAAGTCCTCTCAGGCATCAAATTGGTGAGCGTCTCTCTTGTCCTAATGAGTGGCCTGTAAATGTGGCCCTGTGAGTGCCAGATGAGTTCATCTTGTTGAGTGTTGGGCAGTGACCTTAATACTTTCTCAGCTAGTTGGGAGGAAGACATAGATGATATTATTGGTAGACTTTCTTCTGAGACTTATAGTTTACAAATGACATCCTTTTTGGTGTATTGTAAATTACCATGCCTTGATAAAACCAGAAATCAATTATGTATCTTTTATATCTGCATATTTCTTCTTGTTTATGTATTTATAGATACTGGAACCTTAGATTCACATTTTAGGAACCTTAGATTCACATTTATTTGCAGTCTGTATGGACTCTTTCCGTTTCCCCATCTGTTGTGATTTTTAAGAAATTTTTTCTGTATTAAGCTAAGGTCCTGAGGTATACATTTAAAACCCCAGGTGTGTTTGGAGTTATTTTTTCCACTTGTCTCACTTTCTCCCTTCTGTGATTCACTGAGTTGCACAGAGTGGAGAGGTGCCGAGGTTCATCCCTGAGCCAAAGCCTTGGAGAGCAGTACCTGTGGGCTCCTTGGATAATGAAATATGCCTGCCTCCTCCTAAAATGCATTAAAGGTTATTTTGGGGAAACATCTTCATATTTGAAGGCAAGTCCTGGCTTAGCTGTTGGCTTGTCAGGTCATAGCTCTTAGCCTTTGTTTGAGGGATCAGAATAATCCAGCCTTTGCCCTTTGTTTCATATATTTGAGCCTGATGGAAGCAAGTGTCCCTTTTTGGTTTTCTATGATCTTTCACTAGTGCCATCGACAGTGTAATTTTCACTTGGAAAAGTGCAGTGTTGAATATTGGAAACATCTGTGGGGAAACAGAACTAAAGAGGCACACAGCTTCAGTAGTCTGTGAATTCCAGCCCACTCACTGCCTTTGGTGAATTCTTAGTCATTGTTTGTTGTGTTTAAAAAAAAGAATTTGGCACATAAGATATCACTGCTTAAGTGATGTTTGCTCCTTCTAGGATTGGGACTTGGCTTCCTCTGGTCCTTTTGTTTTGCTGCTGCTGCTTCCTCTTCCTCTTCTTCATTCTCTCTTCCCCCCATCTTACAATCAGAATCAGAATATATATTAATATATATATTAATAGCCAAAATTTACAGCTTTTATAGCACAGCTAGCACATGTAATTCTGGCTCTTCTCTCACCCTTATTATAAATCTAGTAAGTAATCAGATTTCATTTTTATTATGTTGGACTTTTTCCTTGTCACTCATAAGATTATATATTAGACAATATGTCTGATGTATCTGATGAATTTATAATTATTTTATATTAAAAAGTGATCCTTTTTTAACATTGCTTACAAAACCAATAAAAATGGCTCCAATGTATTTTTTTCCCCTAACCCTTGAAATTCTATAAGTATTTTATTTTATTTTTTTTATTATTATTTTTTTTTTGTTACCGGGTATTGAACTAGGGTCCTTGCGATTGCAAGACAGGCCACCTAACCATTGAGCTAAATCCCCAGCCCTGAAATTCTATAAGTATTTAAAGAGATATAGGCTATCATTTTTTTCCCCTCAAAGCCATCCAAATATTTATTTCATTGTTATTCTCATCCATCATTTTCTCTTAGATGATTCACGAAAGCAAAGAGGGTAGGTACCCATAGAGAATTGAAGATGTGTTTCAATATAAGAAGAGTTCGTTGTAACCATCTGCTCTGGCTTTAATTTGGTTTTGTATCTCTTTTGGATGTGGGAGGGTATTTTCATATTTGTTTTCATTTTTTTCTTAAATGTTGCATTCATTTCCATTTCATCTTGTATTGTGCATTTCCTGTTCTTCTGTTGTGTCTTTGCTTTGGTTGGTGGTCAAAGGAGCCAGCAGGGCTGAAGACCCTCCGTCTGGTGAGCATGCCCTCCTGGCGCCATACAAACAGCGAGGAGCAGGAGGAGGAAGATGATGATGATGTAGTAGGTCCTCCTGGGGATGCTGGCATCCCTGCTGGCACTGCAGGGCCATCAGAGAGGCTGAGGTTCTCCAGAGGTCCCCAAGTTACTCAATCACCAATTACCTCCTATTTCCAACTGGGAATTTGGGTCCCAAAGAAAGTGGTTAAAACTAATTGTGCCTCTTGCCACTGTTAGATGATACTGGAGTAGGAATTATTTTGCTTATCTGAGAACAGTTGGCACAAAAAGAGTCATGATGTTTGGAGATGTCAAGTCCCTTTGTAACCTGGAGACCCATAACTTTCTGGTGGCCTTCAAAACTATGGAAAGTTTAGTTGGCAGCATGACAGTTAATTGCTCACAGCTCCACACTCCAGACTAACAGTTGCTCTTTCTCCACCAATCTGGCCTCTAGGCTCTTACCACATGGGCCATTTGTTTTCAGAACATTCTGTTGTTTGCAAACTCACTGCATGATATACTCTGGCTTGGCCAATAATATCTGTGGTTGTTGTAGAGGACAGATATTTAACTTGCATGATTTTAGGTTATTTATTTTTATTTTTGATGGAAGGTATTTTAGGATTAAAGATTAGCATGTATAAGGGGAGCATTTTCTGCTTGTAGATGCTAAATTACAATCCATAATCTTTCTTCAGAACCATGGATTAGATAATAGCCCCATTTTAAAAATTTTTTTGAGACAGGGTCTCCCTATGTAGTTCAGGCTGTCCTTGAACTTTTTATGTATCCCAGGCTGGCCTCAAACTCACTTTGATCCTCTTGCCTCAGTCTCTGAACTGCTGGGACTATAGGTGTGTGCCACCATGCCTGGCTTCTATCCTCTTAAAGACTTGTTATATTTCGTTTTTTGAGGCAGGCTCTGTATTTCAGCCTCCTGAATACTGGAACTACAAGTGTGTGCCACCACGCTTAATTTAAAGTTATCTTTTCATTTAATTATCTCACTTCCCCTTGCCTTAGACCAGTGTTAGGGAAGGAGCTTTTCAGAGCTTTCAATGATACAAACAGCCTGTTGCACATGTGTGCCTAAGGCTTGCCATCACTGCCATTGACTTTTTGTTTCAGACTGTCATCCTTTAATCCACATTCACACAGTTAGTTGAGCTGAAATGACTTAGAAGTGATTCTTGCTAAAAAGATTTTTTTCCCCCTAAATCTTTGATTTAAGAAATCATCCTGTTGCTTAGAGAAACCCCGGCATTTCTGCAGATTATTATACTCAGGGAATCTTGCTTAGAAGTGTTGGAGGATGGTTAGACAAGGCCTCCCATCCCGCTCTATGTGCTGGAATGCTGTTTGTCCACTTAAACCTGTAACAATGCTTTCTTTGTTCAGACACCCACCACAGAGCTACCTTATTATTTTGGCCTTCAATGGTACTGATTGGCGTTTATAAATAAATAGGGTATTATCTAGTGACAGTTATGCCAGTCATTGTCTTGTGCATAGTTATAGTAAAATAAATACGGTAGTGGAGCCAGATGTGGTGGTGCACGCCTGTGAGACCAGCCTGGGCTACATAATGAGCCCTGCCTCCAAAACATTAAAAAAAAAAAAAAGATAAATAAAAATTGAGAGAAAGCAGAAGAATGTATTCAGAGGCAGACAGCCATTCCTGTAGTACTTGCTAAATGAACAGACTTTATTAACTTTCCAATAGATAATAATTGGAGCCTGGTACAGGATACCAGAGGCACTGAATAGAGAAAGCTTTTCTCCCTTGGGTTGTGTGACACACAGGATTGAAAGCAGAAAATAATTGTTTTTAAAGTAAATGTATTGAACAGACCTCTGCAATCCAGGTTTTGTTCATTCTGGTTATTTCATGGCAGAATATAGGACAGATTTCCTACAGTGATACCCATTTTCCTTGGAAATTGGTATTTTCCAATTTTTCTCTCTGTTTTGGATTTTATTTCCAATTTTCTTTAGCATGTGCAACTCTTCTTCTGTATGATTAGATATTAGCTACCTCCAGTGGAGCTCTTTTGGTTTGGTTTGTAATGAGCTTGGCTCCATCTCTTCCTGTGTAGTATGCATTTAGGACTTTGTGTCTTTCACCCACAATAGTGTTTATCTGTGATTTTAGGAGCCAGAGAGCTATATATAATCTTTGTTCTTGTTAACCTCACATCCAGAATCAAGCTGCCACCTATAGAAGAACCTGTGGAGACACCATGACACTGGCTCAGCATTAGTAGTCTTAACAGGATTGTATCTCTAGGATGCGTAGTATGTGCAAGGCGTTCTGGGGGCCACGGAGAGCCTAGTGAATCACACATAGGTCCTGCTTTTAAGGATGCTTTATGTAGTGCTCCACGCCTGGCTTTAGCCATGAGCAATTCTTGTGTGGTCCTCTAGTCTTTGCAATGAAAGAAGAAAGTGCATATGTGAATAAATTGGTATAATTAAAATTAGCATCCTTTATCTTCATTTGCAGCCCCGAGAGAAGGGCAGAATGCGTTTTCACAGGCTGCAGAATGTACAGATTGCCCTCGACTTCCTAAAGCAGCGACAGGTAAGACCATCTCAGGCTTTCCCTATTTTACCACAAAATGTTGGCCCTATTTAGGGATGTTCTTGTGCCACTAGGAAGGCCTGAGTAAATGATAAATCTGACTGACCAACATCTGAGTCTTAATTTGTTATGTGCAGTTGTCTTATGGTTGAACAAGTTGTTTGGTAGACTTTACATAGAATTTGTGGCTTTGAGGGACATTGTTCATGAACAAGTTGCTACAGATGGAATCTCATGGGCCACCTTAGTCAAAATGAAGATAAAAAACAAACCAGGGAAGAAAATGGGAAAAATACATAGCATCACAAAATGCTATATTGTCATGAAAACAAGATGAGGGAGTCACCTGGACTATTTGGTACAGCATCAGGTCTGAGAAAAAGGTCTTAGCTCTTAAGCAGTGCTTACTTAAGAGATTGGTTTTAATAGAGTAGAAAAGCATTTATAGTGGACCTACATATAGGAGGAAAAAAAGTTTTTCCCTCCCTAAATAAGGAAGGAAACTAAACAATACATTTTTAGACAGGAGGAAAAGTCAGTAAAGAGACTAAGACTGAAATGAGTGGGAAGAGTATTAAGAATCATAGATTATTTCCTTTGTTAGATACCTTCATGTTATAGGTGAAGAGACTGAGACAGCTAGAATGACCTGCCACAAATCATGCAACATAGATTAGAGCTGGGACTTTAACACAGGCCTCCTACATGTAGCTTAGTGTTCCTCCTGCCATCTTTGCAGGGTGCTCCTTTCTCCCATTGCTTCCTAACTGATGAAACAAAATCTAGGGATTGAAAGGATAAGAACGGGAGCACAATTGATGTTGTTACCTGTAAAAAGAAAAGAAAGTCTCTTTTTCTGCAATACTGTGAGAAGGAAGGACAGAGGAAGAGTGAAAAGAAAATACAGAGATGATTTGTAGTACAGAGGAAGGTAGATGAGGGAGTCAGAGGGTTCCTCTCCTCAGAGTGACCTGTATGGAAAATGTTTGGTATTGCTAGGTTGCCAAGCAACAGCAGTGGTCAACATGACATTGAACAACATGCATATTTTTGGAGTCAGTTCATTTTTGTTACTCTTACCAGCAATTCTCATTAACTTGGGCAGTTGTCTTTGTGCATGCTTGCATAGTAATGTTCTAATGTAACATTTACTTTCTACTGTTACTCCTGTTTGCTTCAGGTGTACTGTAGGTTCTATGAAGACAGGGAGTGTGGTCTTAACATTTTACCTTCAGCATCTATTATAATGAATGGTTCATAATTAATAACGTAGTTAATAAGTGTTTGTTTGAAAGAAACTAACAACAATGAATGATAAAAGTGTAGGCTGTAGAAGTGGCAGGGTACTGAAGGAAGCAGCTTTAACATGTCTGTGTGTAGTTAAAGCAGCCTCATGGGGCCTTAATGGTAAATTGAGAAGAATTGATTAGCTAGAAGTGTTAATAAGGACAAAGGATCAATTCCATTACTGAGATAGAATGGAAATCTGGGCAAGTAAGAACCTGGGACTCAGAGAAGAGTTGGGAGATCTCCAGAGTATTTCTTGGTGGGGGTGAGGTCTCCAGGTTGTACTACAGTTAGTTTTCCAAAGTAAAGTAAAATGAAAACCTTCAGACCCAAGAAGACAGCAAGTTGTGCATATAGGGTGATACTTGAATCATCGACATGAGCGCTGAAATTGTCAAGAAAGTGGCAGGTGCATCCAGGCATGGTGATGCATACTTGTAATCCCAGGACTCGGGAGGATGAAGCAGGAGGATCACTTCAAGTTCAAAGTCAGACAAGGGTACAGAGTATGTTCAAGATCAGCTTGAATTACAGAACAAAACCCTGTCTAAATTTAAGAAGGAAAGAAAAGGGCAGATGGTGAAATAGGAAAGAAGAACACGAGCTAGGTGCCAAAGTCATGGAGGAGTATTAATTAGTAGAGATTAGAAGGTGGTCTGGCCGGGGAGGTAGACTTCCCAATCAGAGGGGAACCTGACAGAGGTAGGACTGAGAAATGTGGACTTGGTTGATACTGCCAATCCACAAGCTCTGGATTGTTAATGACGGATGATTAGAAAAACTGAAATCTCAGGCTGGAAAGAGAGTTCTCTCATCCCCACTCATCAACCCCCACCCCAAGTACAGGAGACTTTGAGATATGAAAAGGGAAAGAATTAGCTCAGAGAACATTGTGTATGGGAAGTGAGGTTTCTATTTGAGAGATCATATTTTTGGTTTTATTTTTTTCTTCTTTTCTCTTTGAGACAGGTTCTCACTGTGTAGTTCAGGCTGGCCATGAACTGTGTAGATTTAATTATGTAGTTCAGGCTGGCCTCAAACTCTCAGCGATCGACCTGTCTCAGTGCTAGGTTTATAGGTGTGCACCACCATGCCTGGTTGGAGGGATCTCTCTTAACCTTAAGAAAGAAAAGAAAAAGTTCTGATTATTTAACTTAAAAAGCATCTTATAATACTGTGTCATTTCAAGCTTGCTTTGCTGGTGAGAATGCAAAATGGCGTAGCCTCTCTTATAAAGGTATGATCCAGCAATCCCACTTCTAAGAATTTATAGAAATGAAAATATGTGAGAACATAAAAATCTGTACATGAATTGAAGAGGCTAGAAACAAACCAGAAGCCCTTCTGTGGATAAATGCAGGGTACTATATCCACACAGATAAAATACTACTTAGCCAAAAAAAAAAAGAAGAAAAAAAAAAAAGGCAAAGCAAATTATTCAACAACTCGGATTGGAATCTCAAGGGCATTGTGTTGAAGAGAAAAAAAAAAATAACCCAACATCAAAAGGTTGAAGACTGTGTGATTCCACTTGTGAGGAATTCTGGAAAAAACATTGCTAGGGGCCAGCTCAAGGGACATTTTTAGGATGATGAACTGATGTGTGTGTTGGTTACATGAATTTATACGTGTTTTGGAACTCATAGGTTACACCAAAAAGTAACTTACCTGTGTAAATAACGCAAATGTGTAAAAATCAAATAAAAACTTAAAGTCCCAGAACTCTGAGACCAACTTCTTTTTTTCAGGTGAAGCTAGTCAATATTCGCAATGATGACATCACAGATGGCAACCCCAAGCTGACCCTGGGCCTGATTTGGACCATTATTTTGCATTTCCAGGTAAGGTTTATGAAGTTTGTGTTGCTATTGCTCATTTTGGACACAGCCTAGGAAGTTACATTGCCTTCCCCAGGCAGCACGGAACCTTCTATCTATATTTGGCACTGAACAAGGGTGGTTGGGAGTTAGGATGGAGAATTAAAATTGACCTGGAGACAAGCTGTTATATCTTAAACCCAGCACTTCCTAATTATTTGCATAATGAAATGCAGGGATTTTCTACCTACCCATTTGTGGTTTGGCCCTGTCCTTGGCATTCTAGGTATTGGAAGTCTGTTTGCTCAGCTAAGTCAAAACTGGGCTTTTATGGACTGGGGATTTAGCTCAGTGGCACCGTGCCTGTCTCATAAGCACAAGGTCCTGAGTTTGATCCCAGGTACCCAGGGGAAAAGGAAAAAAAGGGTCAGGGATTTAGGTCCTGAGTTCAATTTCCGGTACCAAAAAACAAAAACAAAACAAAACAAATAAACAAACAAAACCCACTGGGCTTTTTAGGAACTTTCTCGTATGGGAGGTGGGGAGCCATGGCACAAAGGTTCCTAATCCTACCTTGAAATAGGATTTTTCCTTATCTCTAATCTTTAAACAAATCTGATTGATTATAGCACCTTAGTGGCTAGATTTGTACATGTGCTATAAGCACAGCCTTGTGGCAGTCATCATACCCATCAGCATGGTCATCTCCAAGTGTTCACATAGTCACGTGGCCTTCTTGTTCCCCATGCCTAAGATGGCAAATCCTTTTAAAGTTTGGATTGGTGCTAGAAAAGAACAGCCCTATTTTCATAAAAGGCTTTTCTTTTAAATCACTTCTAGCCCACCCAAACAAAGCTGTTTCTCAGGCAGCCCTCCAGTACTCAATTGCTATGCGATAGGCTGATGGATTAAAGAGAGTACTCCTTCAGCAGGGGGCAAAGAAGACTACTGTAACTCAAGTCACTTGACTCCAGAGCTGAGGCCAGTGTGACATTTTATTTAGATAGTGCCACCTTCTGGTTTGAGACAGAACAGCAAGTGTATGTGAATTTTTAAGACCCGGGAAAACTGAGAGCGTAGCTTTTTTTTTGGGGGGCTCTGGTCTGGAGCCAGTGCTGGTACTGCAGCCTGGGCAGGGTCAGGAGTATGTAGAGGTAATGTGCATTTTTGTGGTGCTACAATATGTTTTGAAGCAAGCTTTAAATTTAGGGATAACCAAGAATCTGAACTTGGTGAATATGCTCTGCAAGGTAGGACCAAAGTCTTTGTTGAACAGAGGAAGGCTTGAGTGTGTATGTGTGTGTGTTTAAGAGAAGTTTTGTTTGATTTTTAGCTACAAACATGCCTTCACTGTGAGTGCCAAATGTTAGTCTCATAGGCATAAGGTTATATCCACTGTGTTTCTGTTTGCCCTGACTACAACTGAATCTATTTAAAAGAGGAAATTTGCCTGGGTATGGTGGCACACACCTGTAATTCTAGCACTCAGGATGCAGAGGCAGGAGGATTTCTGAGTTTGAAGCCAGCTAGTGCTGGCCTGAACTACATGTATTGTGAGACTCTCTCTCAAAGAAAAAGGAGGAAGGGGAGAGATTAAGAGTCACGTAATGAATAATCAATTGTTAAAATTTTGTTCAGCTGGGAATTTAGCTCTGTGGTGCATCCACCTGCCTTGCAAGTGCAAGGTCCTGAGTTTGTTTTTGGTACCAGGGATTGAACTCGGGGCCTTATGCTTGTGAGGAAGGCAGAGGTACTAGCTAAATACCCAGCCCACAAGGTCCTGAGTTTGATCCCCAGTTCAAAAAAAAATATTTTTGAGACAGCAGAGATGAGAGTAATGGAGTGTTTCCTTTCTGGAACAACTCTATCGGGAAAATAATTTTTTCTTTGTTTAAAATTTTTTATGGGGTGTAGCTCATGGTACAGTATTTGCCTAGTATGGTGAGACCCTGAGTTCAGTCCCTAGCCCTGGGAAAAAGAATTGTCAGGAAAAATTTTAAACATTTATAAAAACAGAAGAACTACCATATACCCATCACCTACCTCAATATTATTAGCTAATATAGTTAAAAACTATTTCATCTGTATTGCGATCCACTCCTTCAACCCCTTTAGAGGCAATCCAAGACCTTGTATAATTTCATCCATAAATATTTCATTTTGTATATCTGAAAGATAAGGGCTCTTGTTCAAGCAAACCACCAAAATATCATACCTTAAAAAATACTTTTGTGGGCCAGAGATTTAGCTCAGTGGTTTCACCGCCTGCCTTGCAAGCGCCAAGTCCTAAGTTTGATACCAGGTACTATGCCAAAAAATTTTTTTGTAAAAATTGTCAGTTAGCTGATCAATATTTAGACATTCTGAATTACTTCACATAAAATAAAATAGTTCATTTGGGGCTGGAGATTTAGCTTAGTGGTACCGCCACCTGCTTCACAAGTGCAAGATCCTGAGTTCGAGCCCCAGTACCAGAAAAAAAAAGTTTGTTTGGATTAGCATCTTAGCAAAGTCTACATATTACCTTAAATCATTTTCTCTCAGTGATTTGCTGAAGAAATTGTTGGTTGGTTGATTTGGTTTGGGTTTTTTTTGCAAGGATGGTGGTGATGTGTACTTTTATTATTGCATATCAGGATACACATACTGTCTTTTTGGGGGAATATTAAGATTGATAAGTGAATTATCAACATGATTCATTAATTCTGTTTCCTTTTAGCCCAACACCTAATACTGATCACCATTGCTAATTCCATTATTTCATTAGAGATTGAAAAATGGTGATATTCTAATTCTGCTAATCCTTCTTTATTTAGCTGGAGTATTTACTTAAAGGAGAATTTCACCTCACCAATTACCCTGAGGGATTGTTCACAGGGAAAGACAAAATAGATAATCCCATATTTCCCTGTGTCAGTTTTCAGAATAGTTGTGTTATCGCATAGCTCCTTCTAAACGTGGCTCACCAATCAAATGTTACTGAGTTTTGGGTTGCTCGCTTCTTCTGGAGTTGGAGTCCATGTTCTTTTCATCTAGAACAAAAAATTGAGTGAAACAAACAAAATTAATGGTAAAGTTCATTTGAAAAAGTAAAAGTGAAGAGTGAGGGAGAAACTGGCTCTGCAGAGGAAAAAAACAGATGAAAGAACACCCTGGACAAAGCAGGGTGGGCTAGTGTGAGGAAAGCCAGATAGCAGGCTTTTCTTGGCATCTCTGTCCTTTTTAAAAATATTTTATTTTACTTTATTTTACTTTTTTTTATCTCTGTCCTTTTATACTGTCGAAATCTTAAGGAAACCTGAGAACCTCTACAATACAGGTCCTAAGAGGCAGTGCTGGGATCCCATGTCTCAGGCAGACCTCAGGTCTAGGTCATCCTAGTGAAAATGTGCTTGAGTTCCCATGAGAAGTCCACATGGAGGGCTGTGGGAAGTGTTCTGTGCATGTGTCTGGGATCTTGTAATTGATAGGTTATGCCTACTGCCCCAGCCAACTTTGCCATACCCTGATTTTGTGTGTCAGTTGGTTCCCTAAGATTCTTCAAAGGTAGCCAGTGACAGCTTCTTTTTGTTTGTTTGTTTGAGACAGGGTCTCACTATGTAGTTTAGACTGACCTGGAACTCACTATATAGCCCAGGCTGGCCTTGAACTCACAGTGATCCTCCTGCCTCAGCCTCCCAAGTGCTGGGATTACAGGCGTGCGCCACCACACCTGGAAGTGACCTGGAAGTTTCTTTATTGACCCTTTTTTAAAAAATGTCACTTCAACTCAATGAATTTTTAACAGATTTAATATGCTCCTATCAACTGTAGTTCTCATTCTTCCTAATACTCAGATAGCTGCATCTTTGGCCAATATGACCTTTTTCTTTTCTTCAAATTTTTTTTATTAGTGTATATTTGTGATACATAGTAAATAAATTAATCATGGGGGAATGGTAGGTAGTAAATATATGTATTACATCTTGACCCTTTTTACTTCTTCCTCTCCCCTCCCTATATCCCCAGATCCCCTTCCCTTTACATTGTTCAAAGGGAAATTTTGTGGTTTTGTTTGTTTGTTTGTTTGTTTGTTTGAGATAGGGTCTGTCTCACTATGTAGTTGAGACTGACCTGGAACTCACTATGTAGCCCAGGCTCGTCTTGAACTCACAGCGATCCTCCTGCCTCAGTCTCCCAAGAGCTGGGATTACAGGCGTGCACTACCACACCCATTTTCAAAGGGAAATTTTAAAAGAACACAGGTGTATTCAGAGAAATCCAACCCCTATCCTTGGTCTTTCTATCCTGTTTCTTCCCTTTCTCAATAGTTAGCTGTTTTAAAACCTTTTTAGTTATTTTTTGTTTTCATTATATTATTTGTTTACTTTAGGAAAATGTGCATTCTTTATTTTATACTTTATTTTTATAGCTATAAGAACTTTATTGAAGTATAATTTACATATCATAAAAATCAAACCATTTTAATTGCATAATTCAACGATTTATATGAGCTTTATAGCTATCACCATAATCCAGTTTTGGAACATTTTCATTATCCTTCTTGTCCTTTTACAGTTATTCCCTCCTCCCATCAGCAGCCTCAGGCAACCACTAATCTATTTCTATGTCTAGATTTGTCTATTCTGAACAGTTCATATAAATAGAATCATGTGATCTTTTGCATTTGGCTTCTTTCATGAAGCATAATATTTTTGAGCTTCGCTATGTTATAGCATGTGTCAGTGGCTCATTTTATTGTTGAATAGTATTCTGTTGTATGAATTTACCATTTATTTTGTCACTTCAGGAGCCGATGGTCATTTGTGTTCATTTTTTGGATCTGATAAGTAATGCTGGTGTGACTGACCTCATACCAGTCTTTATGCATGTTTTCATTTACCTTGTGTAAATATCTATTAGCTGTTCTTATTGAGAACTCAAGCCAAATGAACATGGAGTAGAGATGTCAAATGTTAGAGATCAGCAAAGTAGTCACTCCAGCCAGTCTCTGTAACAGGTGCTGGTGAAGTAGAGCAGCGTTATATCTGTAGATATAGTGGCAGGTGTCCTCTCACGTTCATTAAATACAGTATAGGTTTAGCATTCTGTTAATTAGAAAATAATCCAGAGAGTTTAGATAGAGGGTAGTTTTAGTTGTCTAGACTTGAGGTCTAAATTTTTGTGTACTTCGTGGCACTTTATGCTTTTCATATTAGATGAGGCACCATTCATGTTTGTGGAATGAATAAGTGAATGAATGAGCTCTTTCATTCATGAAGGGCTGTCTCTATGAGAGAACTGTGGGCAATAAACAATTAACTGGAAAAAGCTAAAAGAGAAGATATGAATAGGTAGACCCTGAAAGTCTGCTTTCATAGAAAGCAGTAGGACCCAGCCTAATTGAGAGAAAGGTCAGTTCTGTGATCAGAGTTAACTTAGTGAGATAGTGGAAGCTGCTCCTATGAAGGACAAGCAAACGTTCAGGCTTTGGATCGTGGAACATAGCTCCATTCCGTAGAGCCTTATCAGGAAAGAGTATATTGGGATCCCCTTGTAGCCTGCAGGTGTCTGATAACTTTTAGCTCAAAAAACAAATAGGAAATAAAGGGATCTACTGAAGGCCAGGCACTGAGCCAAGTACTTTATAGACATTATTTCATTATCTCTGTCTACAGTTCCATTAAGCAGGTGGTAGTGTCCACATTTCACAGGTAAAGAAATTGAGTCACCTGGTAAATTAGTTAAGCTACTTAGCTTGTAAGTTAACTGAGCTGGGAATTTGAACCTAGTTATACTCTACTACAATCTCTGCTTCTATCCTAAATCACTTTTCGTGTGGGGAAGGAGGATGCAAAGGCCTAATGTCTCTGACGTATGCAGAGGTTTTAAAAAGAAAAATATCCACAGAGGTAAATGTTCTAAATTCTGTGAAGCTTCTCAGAGAAATCTACAGCAGTAGGAATCATGTTAAGTAGCTGCTTCTCTTGCCCCATTTTCAGGAGTTTCAGGCATTTGGTTTGTTTATATTTTATTAATAAAATTCAAGTTCAGGCTGTGGGACATGTGATTTAAAAGTTCCCATTTTTTTGTTGTTGTTGTTGGTGGTGGTGATGGAGTGAAGCTCCTAGAGAACTTCATTCTATAATGTCAGGCTTTTGCTGATTGAACTATTTGCTGTCTGAATTTCCCGTGTCCTCTTTTATTTTGTACTGCGCTTTCTGACAGCCGTAAGATGGCACTGCAGCTTTGCAGTCAGCCTTAAAGGAAAGGTTGGGGAAAGTGCCCCCTGCACTGAGGCAGGTGGGGGCCTTCAGAGGGCCTGTATACTTTAGGGCTTCTCACTGCTTTCTTTCTGGGGAGGGCATGTTATAGGTGGGTAGAGCTGTGTTGCCACAAGTTTAGGGCTTATGCTGAGCCAAGAAGGTTGCACCTCTGTTATGTGATCTGGATATTTGTGATACGGATCAACAGCACCGCCAGGTGTGGTGGCATCTGCCCATAGTCCAGCTACTCAGAAGCCTGAAGCAGGAGTTTTAAGGCCAGCTTGGACAACATAGATATCTGTCTTAAGAAAGAAAGAAAAAAGAATTACAACAGCAAAACAAAATTATGCTGGAGATGTGGTTCAGTGGTAGAGCACTTGCCTCACAAGAGGGACAAGGCCCTGGATTAAATCCCCAGAACCATGGAGGGCAAAAACAAGCGACAGGGAAGAAACACATATAACCTCCTTTCCTGGACTTCATTCAGAGCCCCTTGATTTATAGTTTTTTCTTATCTGTCAGAAAGTAATTTTTTACTAAAAAATTGGGGTGATGAAATCCTATTGATATCACAGATTAATGTTTCAGTCTGACTTTTACAATCTAATTTGGACTTCCTTTCCTGCTGCAGTTGGACTAAATCACCTGGATCTCATTTTCAGAAGTTCCTCTTTCTCTCATTTGGTGGCAAATGTTACTCCTTTGTGGGCACTCATGGCCCATTGGAAGTCCAGTTGCTACTTTAGAATC
Organism: Fukomys damarensis; assembly: GCF_012274545.1. Classification (NCBI taxonomy): domain Eukaryota; kingdom Metazoa; phylum Chordata; class Mammalia; order Rodentia; family Bathyergidae; genus Fukomys; species Fukomys damarensis. The sequence continues at coordinate 7,381,263 of NW_022900935.1, forward strand.
TATTTTATGCAGATTTCCATTCCTGGGTACAGATTTGCATCCCTGCTATAATTAGAAGGTGAGGTAACATACATAGGGTTGAAATGAAAGTCGTAAGTTCACATCTGGGTTTTCCACTTATTAGGTATTTAACTTTGGGTAGATTAATCAACTTTCTTAAATATCTATTTCTTCATCTGAGTGAATGAATATAAAGTGGTGGTTTTGAGTGCATGTGGTTACTTTTAGGATTAAATAAGATTTTTTTTTTTTTTTGGAACTGGGGATTGAACTTGGGACCTTGCACTTGTGAAGCAGGCGGTAGAAGCACTGAGCTAAATCCCCAGCCCTTAAATGAGATAATCTTGTGTTCACACATGCTTGGCATATAACAGGTGTGCAAAAAAGTATGAGCTGTTGGTGGCATCTGCACCATCAGTGATTACTGCTGAGCATTTGTGTCAAACGCTGTTCACTGGAGATCTTGTTTCTTTGTTGTGTTTAGAAGCAGTATCCTTCCCATTAAGCTTTACATACTGTACTCAAAACCAGATGCCAGGTTTTTCCTCTATGTCTTTGGTCAATTGAGTTAACAGATCTTTTCTTTCGAAAGCCTGTTTCTTTCTTTTTTTTTTCTTTCTTTCTTTTTTTTTCCCTTTTTAACTGGGAGTAGGCTCTGGTTTCTCATTGGGTTAAAATTTGATTAAAATAATTGCATCGTGACCTGAAGAAACTGAGATTATGTATATCTTCTTAATATTTTCCTTTGTACATCTTGGTGCAACAATTAAAATTATTTGCTTTTGTAGTTTAGAAGCCATAATTGCAGCTTCCCCAGCCCTCCATCTCTGTGGCCCTTTCCTTTCCTTGCTGGTTGGAACCAGCCAAGCTGTTTTGCTTTTTCCCTTTTTGATATTGTTCTCCTCCTTCCTTCACATTACCTCTCTTCCCCTCCCTTTCCCATTTACTCTTACATTCCCCTGCTCCTCCTCACCCTCTCCTGTTTTCCCCTCCCCGGGTTTCTGGCTCCCTTTTGCTTTCTGTTTGTGTTACTGAGGGCAGTGCTCCAATTACCTCATATTTGGAGAGAGGAAGCTGCAGCCAATCCCGTTTCTGTCTGCTTTTAGGTCAAGTGATTTCTGAACTGCAGTGAGATGCTTTGAATTTGTCTTGTTGCAGCTCCGAGCCTGTAAGATGGCTGTCTGAATCGGCAGCGGCAGGAAGAGACAGAGAGGCAGGGAGGGAGGGAGAAAGAATTGGAGGGATTGCCGGCGTAGTGCATGTTTATAAATGTGTATCAGACCCAATGAAGCCAAGGTTGGCATTTTTCTGGGATCCCAGGACTGGTTTAGCTGCATTTTTGCTGGGATTAGGAGAGGAAAGAAATGGGAAATTCACTAGGCTGTGTTAAGGAGCCGAAAGAGTCAATAGCTGTTCCAGAGAAAGCTCCCATATCTCCTAAGAAAAGGGTTCGATTTAGAAGGAAGTGGAAGGGGAAGAAAATCCCTACTCTGGAGGCATCTCACAAGGAAGAACCCTTGGACGGACCTGGAGTCACTAAAGAGACTGAAACCCTAACGAAGTTCACAGTGAGTCTCCAGAAGGAAGACGGAGTGGGAGGGGCAGAGCATCCCCCCTCAGACATTTTGCTGCCTGTGGACTCAGCCCAGAACTCACAGGTGGGTGGCCGGGGAATGATTGTGCAAGTGAAGGAGAGATTCCAAGGGGAGATCCAGACTGCTCACCTTTTGTTAGAGAATGAATCATCAGTGGCTGGAGAGGTCTGGGATTCCCTGGAAGAAGGGATGACTGTCATTGCTCACCTGCTTGATAACCCAGCAGAGAGGAACTGTGAGAAATCAGTGAGCCAACTGGTGGAATTTCCTCGGACAGCATCCTGCAGCAGCAGGGCTGTGCTGCTGCCTTTGCAAGAAGAGACTGCAGTGGAAAGGGGAAGTGTTCAGCTTGGATTTCGGTGTAGCACTTTGCCTGGGATAGATTACCCCGCTGACATGAGAAATCACAACCAACTTTCAGAGGGCTGGAGTGTGGGGAAAGGAACCAACAGTATTTTGAGAGCCCCTCAGACAGTTTCCTGGACTGCTGAAAGTTCTGTTCCTTTTTTACTACCAGGCCAGTCAGGAGGCCCTACATGCACAGAGTCTGCCCATGTGGGTCGGACGCCCTGGCAGGGTCACAGATTACCTGCTTCTCAGAGTGATTTTTCTGTCAGTGGCATGACTGTGAGTGTTTTGCCCTCATCCTCTGGCTACGGCAGTGATGGGCTGCACTTACATGGGATCCAGCCTAAAGAAACAGAACCTGAAAAGAGCTCCATATCCTTCTCAGAAGAGGATGGCACCCTTTCTTTGGAGGCAAGCCACACCCCGTCGTGGGGTCTGGAGGAGGTAGGTGGGGCATGCTCAAAGGCAATCTAACTACTGTTTGGATTCCTGGCTCTCAAGCCTATAAAAATGGATTATGGTGAGCAGTGAGAATCCTGGTACTTCTCAAATTTTCCCCCATGTGGGGTACTGTGAGTTACTGACTGCTGGGGCTTGGCAAGCAGAATCTATTTCAGGTCCATCCCTCGACACTTGCCACCAAGTCTTGCTGTCTCTGAGGAATTTGTGCTAGAGCTACCTGGCTGGGTTGGCTCTCAAGGTGCAGCACTACCTAGTCCTTACTCTCAGGCAGGGCTGTTTACCTGCTTCTTTTGCTGCAGTGAGTTGTGATGAAGCAAAGAGGGGAGAAAGAGGTCTCAGTGAGTCTCTGAAATTAGTATGGAAGGCTGAGAGATGGTGAAGGGATGAAGGTGAGTAGCTGTCTTCAGTGTGCTTGCCCTTCTCCCTAGAGAGCTGTGCTCTTACTACTAGCTGATGTAATCCCTCTCCCGTGGAGAAAAGGCTAACGACAGCACTCATTTTGTGTCTGTATGGGAGGAGAAGGCTCACCTTCCTTTGCTTTGCAGGATTAGGGCATAGAGTTACGGGGGGTGGGTGTGGAACAGGGCAGAAAAGTCTGTTTTTTTGAGACAAGGTCTTGCTATATAGTTTCGGCTGGTCTTGAACTCACTATGTAGCCTCAAACATGGTGATCCTTTTGCCTCAGCCTCTCAAGTACTAGGATTATAGGCATGTACTACCATGCCCAGTTTGAAAGTTCCTTCGCTATCGGTATTGGTATCAGGAGCAGAGAGCGGACCCCAGAGAGCCCTAAGCAGCCCCACCGCCCCACTGGCCTAGTTACCATCACACTCTGGGACCATCACTGCAACCATGAGCAGCGAGGCCAAGACCCAGCAGACTCCCGCTACCCTCCCCCCTCAGCACTGCCAACACTAAGCCTGGCACCATGGGGCACCACGGTGCAGGGGGCAGTGGCCACATCAGTGGCTCCTACAGGTGGGGACAAGAAGGTTTTCACAGCAAAGGTTCTGGGAACAGTAAAATGGTTCAGTGTAAGAAATGGATATAGTTTCATCAACAAACAGGAATGACACCAAGGAAGATGTATTTGTACACCAGACTGCCATAAAGAAGAATAATCCCAGGAACTACCTTCGCAGTGTAGGAGATGGAGAGACTGGAGTTTGATGTTGTTGAAGGAGAAAAGGGTGTGGAGGTAGCAAATGTTACAGGCCCCAGTGGAGTTCCAGTTCAAGGCAGTAAATATGCAGCAGACCATAACCATTACAGATGCTATCCATGTCACACGATTACCAGCAGAATTACCAGAATAGTTAGAGTGGGGAAAAGAATGAGGGATCAGAGAACGCTCCTGAAGGCCAGGCCCGACAACACCAGCCCTACTGAAGTGAAGGCGAAGGTTCCCACCTTACTACATGTGAAGACCCTGTAGGAGTCGACCACAGTATTCCAACCCCCTGTGCAGGGAGAAGTGATGGAGGGTGCTGACAGTCAGTGTGCAGGAGAACAAGGTAGGCAAGTGAGACAGAATATGTATCGAGGTTATAGACCACAATTCCGCAGGGGCCTCCTCTCCAAAAACAGCCTAGAGAGGACGGCCATGAAGAGGATAAGGAAAATCGAGGAGATGAGACCCAAGATCAGCAGCCTCCTCAACATTGGTACCCAGTACTGGCGCAACTTCAGTTACTGAGGCAGATGCCCAGAGATTCCTAAACCACAAGATGGCAAAGAGACTAAAGCAGTCTATCCACCAGCTAAGGATTCCTCCACTCCCCAGGCTGAGCAGGGCGGGGCTGAGTAAATGTGGGTTTAACATCTCTACCATCATCTGGTTTAGACATCCAGCAAGAAGAAACGAACTTGAAATTCCAGCAATAAGAAATGAACAAAAGATTGAGAACTGGAGATCTTAAGTGCTTGCTTTTTGCCCATTGACCAGATAACTAGAACTATCTGCATTATCTATGCATCATGGGGTTTTTATTATTTTTACCTAAAAAACGTCTCTTTTTGGTAATGACAAACTTTTTTTAAAAAAGTCTTGTTTTTCTCAATATACCTTTAAAGGTTTTTAAATTGTTTCATATCTGGCTAAGTTGAGATTTTTAAGTACTTCATTTTTAATTTGTAATAGAAGTTTACAACTTGATTTAAAAAAATCAATAAATTACAAGCACCTGTTAATAAAGGTCTTAAATAATTGTCTTTTTTTAAAAAAAAGTTTGTTTTTTGCTTGAAACTGTTTGAGGTTTTAACATGTTTAACATGTTTTGTTTGAGAAATATATGGTCAGATGTAGGTGATGGTTTTAGTTGCTAAATTCAGTGAGAATTCGGAAGTCTGGATGATGAGATAAGGACACACAAAGATCTTGGTGGCATAACTTCTAGCATGTAGATGTGTGAATATATAGTTATAGTTTACTCATGGCTGAAGAACTTTTATTGGCATGGTGGCCTCTGCTTAGAATCTCAGAACAGCAAGAGGTGAGGTGGAAGATGAAGTAGGGCACTTTCTTGGCTAGGCTGTGGGCAACTGATATTACATAGCCGCCCTGATACAATGATCTGGATGAAAATTTCTCCTGGGGGTAGATTTACCTCATAGGTAGGCCTGAGTCATAACAAGGACACAGACCACTCTGCAACTTGAATTGTTTTCTGAGAGAGGTTACTGTGCTGACACATTAAAAATAAAACAAGCACCAACAAAAAGCAAGCAAACAAGACAAAACAAACACCCCTGAGCTGCATACAGACTCCTGTTTAGGAAAGTGCTGGTGCATGACAGCCACAGCTGCTCTTCTGACCCTGTCCTCCCCACTCTCCAGACAGATACTTACTCCGAGAAATGATGTAACAGTGTTGTGATATCAGAGTCCTTATCTTTTAGAGATAACTACTGAATTGTTTATAGAAGAAATAATATGTGTGGGGTTGACTTCATAATGGGGGGGGTGAAGTGGGTGAAGTGGATAAAACAAAATAGTTATGTGTTGATAATGGTTGAAACTGGATGATGGCTACAGAGTAGTATACTGTTCATCTCATTTTGCATATATAAGAAAATTTTCATTTCAAGTGGGACAGAGTAAATTTGTATAAAAAAGAAAAGCTAAAAAAGTAAATTGTGCATAAATAGATTTAATAATGATGTTAAAGTTATTAATGCATATGCTGACTGAAAAGGGGTTTAGTATTGAGTACATATGAAATGTTATAGAGGTGAAGTGGTTAAGAATGTGGAGCTAGGGCCAGGGATTTAGCTCAGTGGTTCCACCACCTGCCTCTCAAACTCAAGGACCTGAGTTCAATCCCTGGTACCAAAAGAATAAAAAAGGAATGTGGAGCTGATTGACTTGATTTGAATTCTAGCTCTGCCACTTACTAGCAGTATATCTTGGACAAGTTACTTAATTTTCTGTGCCATAATTTAATTGTTTGCAAATTAAGGATGAGAATAGTATATATGTATGTTGCAGGTTTGTTGTGAGAATTATATGAGGTAGTATGAGTGAAGCACAGTAAATGTTAGTTATTGATTCTGTTATTGAAAGAATCTCTATAAATAAACAAGAAGGCACATATCCTTATAGAAAAATAGGGGAGAGCTCAGGACCATGAAGTTCACAAAAAAGGAAATCAGAATGTCTCACACTGTAAGAAGAATCTAACTACTAGCAAAGGATATAAAAATTAAAACAGAAAGATACCCATCAGATTGACGGTAAAAAGTCTGAAAATACCTAGGGTAGGCAAGGGTGTAGAGTGACGGGAAAACCTTTTCATATCCTGTGGTTGGAAGTATAAATCAGTACTAGAGAGAAGTTTGGCAACATCTCGTGGAACAGAAAAATGCTCATATCCTATGATCTAGACTTTCCATTCTAGCTATAGTCTCTTGTGAGATCTTCAAGACTGAATTTAAATACTGAAGGGAACACACTCTTCCTTCTACCTAACTCTCATATTGGTAATAAACACCTTCTTTTTCTCTATTCCTCACAAACACATAAACATGGCTGCCATTGGGTCCTTCTAGCTGAGCACTGTGCTTTCACTTTCTGCTTTTTTTTTTGTATAATTAACAAATAAAATCTTATATTTAAGGTGTACAGACAGCATCATGTTTTGAGATACATATATGTTGTGAACGGATTATCATAATCAAGCTGATTAACATATCCATCACCTATATACTAACAAATTTTAATTTTCTCCAATTAGGAACATTTTTATAATAGTACAAGTCAAAATATTCCTTTTTTTGGTGGGGGTACCGGGGATCGAACTCGGGTCTTTGTGTTTGCAAGGCAGGTGACGGAACCACTAAGTTATATCCCCAGCCTGTGTCAAAAATTTCTTAAACAAAAAGAAAAATATACTCAGCATATGCACTCAGAGGGAGATTAAAACACTTAAGTGAAGGGCTAGGGATTTAGCTCAGAGATTCTACCACCTGCCTCAAAAGCTCAAGGTACCAAGTTCGATCCCTGTTGCCAAAAAAATAAATAAATAAAATAAAACAGTTAACTGAATACCATTCTAGACAATTTTTTTTGATATTTCTGCATATTGATTTATTTTTGAAAATAAAAAATTACCAATGCCACGTAACATTTTGTAACCTGCTGTTTTCACTTAATGGAGGGTTGTGGACACGTTTTACCTCAAATTGATGTTAGTATCATGATCTCTTAAAGACATCATTAATAATTCTCTTCTCCATCCTCTCATTACCCTTTCTCATACCCCACTTCCACTCCTTTTATCTAATAATAGTTTTTCTTCTACTTTAATATCTCCCCCCCGCATGCTGGTATTGAACGCAGGGCCTTTGCTCTAAGCTACATCCCCTGTCTCCTACCTTGTGTGCTTTTAAAAATTATCTTTATTTTGAGACGGAGTCTTGTGCTAAGTTGCCCAGGTTGGGCTCAAACCTATGATCCTCCTGCCTTAGCCTACCAGAGTGCTAGGATTAAAGGTGTGAACCACCACTTCTGAATATCATACCATCTATCATATATCATGTCATATCTTTTTTATATTTTACATATGATGAAAAATATGTGATACTTGTCTTTCTGAGTCTGGCTTATTTATCTTAACGTGATGATCTTCAATTCCATCCATTTTCCTGCAAATGACATAATTTTATTCTTCCATATGACTGAGTAACATACTTTTGGGTATGTCTTGGTTAACTTTCCCATTGCTGAGGCACAATACCTGATGCCCACAACTTAAAAGAAGGAGAGGTTTAATTTGACCCATGGTTTTGGGGAATTCAGTTCATGGTCATCTGGTTCTGTGGCAGGAATTTATCATGGTAGAAGAATGTGTTAGAACTAAGATGCCGGAAAACGGAGCAGAGAAACAGTGCCAGAGAGCAAAGAACAAGGAACCACATAAAGATCTCAAGGTTGTACCTCCATGATCTATTCAGACATACCTGGAAGTGTGCTTTACTTAATCGCAAGCCAATCAGATGACACAATTAAGCTTAAGCATCACAGTGCATATATATCGCGAGTTCTTTGATCTATTCACCTTTTGATGGACTCCTACCTGTTTAGGCTGTTGAGAATTGTAAATAAACACGGGCATATGGATTGTACACTATAAATATATGTATGCAGGTATCCCTGTAGTATGCTGACTTTAATTTTTTGGGTAAATAATCAAGAAGTGATATAACTAGATCAACTGGTAGCTCTGTTTTTGAGAGGTTTTTGTTGTTGTTGTTTGTTTGTTTTTGAGGAACCTACATATGATTTCCGTAGTGTTTGTACTCGTGTACACTGCCACCAGCAGTGTAGGGGTGTTCCTGTCCCTACACTCTCACCCCACATCCTAGCCATTTATTATTTTTTTAGACTTGATGATAGCTGTTCTGACTGGGCTGAGATGGAATCTCAGTGTTGTTTTGATTTGCATTTCCCTAATTACTTATTGGTCATTTGTACTTCTTTTGAAAAGTATCTGTTTATTTCATTTGCTTATTTATTGACTGGGCTATTTGATTTTTTTGTTTTGATTTTGAAGTTTTTTGAGTTCTTCATATATTCTACATATTAATTTTCTGCGAGAAGAATAGCTGTCAGATTTTATCCCATTTCTGTAAACTATCTTTATTCTCTTGGTTGTTTTTCTTGCTGTGCAAAAACTTTTTTTTCGTTTTGAAAAGTTTACCAACAGTCCTATTATAAAGCCCTTATTTTTTTGGTTCTTATGAAGTTTTTGTTTTAAAGATTGATGTGCAGAAATTTTTTGATTTGATGTAATCCCATTTGTTGACTCTATTATTTCCTCTGATATTGGAGCCCTGTTCTGGAAGTCTTTGCCTGTGCCTGTGGTCTCACATGTTTTCCCTGTGTTATCTTTGTAGTTTTCAAAGTTTCAGATCTTATTATCTAAGTCTTTCGTCCACTGGAATTGAATTTTTTGTTTGTTTTCTGGTGATAGTTGGAATTGGACCCATGTCCTTGTGCATGCTAGGGAAGCACTGCCACTTGAGCTATATCCCTAACCCTTTGAATTGATTTTTGCACAGGGTAAAAGGTAAGGATCTGACTTTAATCTTCTATATATAGATAGCTTTCCTAGCATCATTTGTTAAAGAAGCTCTCTTCTCTCCAGTGTATGTTTTTGGCTCCTTAGTCAAGAATCAGATGGTGTAGTTGTGTGAGTTTGCTTCTATGTTCACTATTCTATTCCATTGGTTTTTTTTTTTTTCCCTTGGGTTTTTTTTGTTTGTTTGTTTGTTTTTTTGAGACAAGGTCTCACTATGTAGTTGAGACTGACCTAGGACTCACTATGTAGCCCAGGCTGGTCTGGAACTCACAGCGATCCTCCTGCCTCAGCCTCCCAAGTGCTGGGATTACAGTACAGGTGTGAGCCACCACGCCCAGTTTATTCCATTGGTTTACATGGGGTTGTTTTGTTTTGTTTTTTTAAAACTGTATCTTTGTAGTATAATGTGAAATTGGTATTGTGATGCCTCAGCCTTGCTCTTTTTGCTTAGGATTTCTCTGGGTGTTTTGAATCTTTTGTGTTTCCATGTGAGTTTTAAGATTTTTTTTTCTCTAGTTTTGTGAAGGATGTCATTGAAATTTTATTGGGGACGTCCTCCTTTTTTCCCTTTTGCTTCCTTCCCCTCCTCCTTCCCTCCTCCTCCCCCTTCTCTCCCTCTTCCTCTTCCTCCTTCTCCTCCTCCTCCTTTTTTTTTTTTTGTTTGTTTTTGAGACAGGGTCTCACTGTCAAACTCATACAGCGATCTTCCTGCCTAAGTGTCCTCAGTGCTGGGATTATAGGCATGGACCATCATTCCTGGCTACTGCTGTTTGTGTATGTTTTATAAATTATATGAGTCACTTTTTAAAAGCTTTTTTTTTTATGTTAAGGCTCGTATAAAATTACATTCAACGCTTCAAATTAGGAGGTTGTATTCCCAAGAGCCACAAGTAAAACTTATGCCTGGATGGCATAGCAAGACCTTGTTTCAAAACAAACAAAACAAAAAATACACAAACAGAGCTTTTGGTCACATTATGAAGATTATAAATAAACATCAGTAAAATGACTGAGAAAAAAGATCTGGAGTTACATAACCATGTATCGTTTTGAGTGAGAATTTCCTGAGATAGCATAGACTCTGAAAAATGCCGTTATAGCTTGAAAATCTTAAGATGAAATGTAGATGATATTTTTTAGAAAGTTCACTCACAAAATACCTTTATTGATGAAAAAGATATTGATGGGCCAGGGATAAGGAAGGAAGGGAGGGAGGGAGGGAGGGAGGAAAAAACTAAAAAAAGAAGGAAGGAAAGAAAGGCAGACATTGATATCAGTGACACAAGTGGTTTTTCTTGTGTTTGTTTTGTTTTGCATGTGAAATTTGAATGGCATTTTTAAAAATGTAAAGTCAGAAAAATTATTAATGCCAAATTAGTGAACTAGATATACTGCTTAATTTTAAGTATGTATATAGGTTTAAAAATTTCTAAATTTATGACCTGATTTTTTTTGTGCCAGGATAAAACTCAGGTCCTTGCGAGGCAGGTGCTGGAACCACTGAGCTAAATCCCCAGCCCTTAAATAACTAAATTTAAAGAAGACTACAAAGGCCTTTCTCTGTCTCTTTTACTTTCATCCATCTGCTGTCATTTGGGAAAATATTTGGGATAGCCTTATTTTAGTCAAATTGGACATTTCTCAGTCAAGTTCTTACTGGACAAACATGTTTATTTTATCCTTTTTTGCTTGGCTAAGTTATACTAAGTAAAACTCTAGCAGACATGCTATCTCTAAGAAGTTCCTGTCATTGATAGTTAGGGTTGCTAACTTACCTTGGTCACTACATCTCTCTCTCTCTCTCTCTCTGTAAATTATCTCCCCAACTAAATCATTTGACCATAAGGCCTGTGGCTATCTTTACTTTGAGACATTAAGAACTTAAACAACTCTTAGTATGCAGTGATTGCTTGAAAAATGACAGAATGAATAAATAATATGTGATGTATTTTGTTCTCTATGGTGACTGGCATAGGGTTAAGATATTCAGTTAATACACTTACTGAACAAAGATCATATGGTTTCTCTGAAATGAGAAACCTAAAGTATAATGAAAAGAGCAAAATAAAAAATAGATAATAGGAAATGGGTAGATAGATCTTTTGCAAAAGGCAAGGAGACCAAGAGATGAAGCAGAAGGGAAGGGAAGGGAAGAAGATGAAAAAAATTAAAATGTGTCCTATACATGTACCAACCCCCCACAATGAATATAATTATTATGTATTGCAAACACATACTAATAAAAAAATAGGGAACATTGAGTTTCTGGGAATGTTTCAGAGAAGGAATTAAACTTGGAAAAGTGTGAGTCTTGGAAAGTGTGAGTGAAATAAAATTCAAGTAGATGTGCATTAGTCTGTGGCATAGTATTGAGGCTATCCTCTTCCTGAACAGCTTCTTGCTTAAAATCAAATGAGGGAGAAAGCTTTCTACAACTGAAGCTGGATTTCTGCCTTTGGGAGATTGAGTTAAATTCTTCCACAGGGCCCAAAGGACAACACTGCATACACGTGACACGTGAATAATATAAGAAGAGATGGGCAGAAGCCACATTTAATTGCCGGGATGGTTGTGGTGATGATCCCATTTTTCCCATCTAGTTTAGTCTAGCAAGAGCTCTAATCCTAACAGAGTGTTCTTCCTTTCCCTGAGGGAGCCAAGTATTTCCCTGTCTCATTACAGCTGCATTGAAAATCTGAAGGAAAGCTGTTGATTGAAGTAGTTTAAGTGCAGTATACAGTAATACTCTGATTTGCAGGTAGGAAATATCATCAGAGAGACTGGCCACAGTGCTTGTGCGGGGCATACATTGCCAGTGAACTGACTGGAATTTAGTTTTTTGATAAAGAGCCCATATACTTAGATTTCACTTTGCTTATTCAAATTCATTTTTACTCCACCAAATTTACTTTCTGTTCCCAACAATGTTTTGCCTTAACATGTACATGAAATAGTTGCTGTGGAAGTTTGAGGATATGTCAGTGTTGAGTAGCATTTAGCCATTAAAATGGGCAGCTAGAGATCTTATTAAAGGGAATTGGAATAGAATTGGTACTAGAGAGAAAGTATTTCTTTTGGGCTCACAGGATGATGGCTTGGGCAGCATGAGCCACATCCTCAGCTTTGTAGCTTCATATGACCCCCCCCACACAATTCAAGTATTCTTAGAGTAAATTGGATTTTATGGAATTGATTCACACTGATCACAGTAGCAAGAGTTTGCTTGATGTGAGTGATTTAATTTATAAAGTGAATTTTAAATGGGATGTGGTAGTATACATCTGTGATCCTTGCACTTAACAGGCTGAGCCAGGAGGATCACTGAGTTCAAGGCTAGTCTGGGCTATATAGTGAGTTCAGGGCCAGCCTAAACTATATAGCGAAATCTTCTCTCAAAACGGAATACTAACTGCCACATTTTTTAGTATTTAGTATTTTAGTATTTTTTAGTATTTAGTATTTTGTATTTCAGTACATGTTTTGTATGGGAAGCATAATCTTAAGGTTGTCAGGAGAACATGGAGTCAGAGCAGAAGACTCATGAGTGGGAAGGTAGGTAGATTTGTGAAGTGGTCTTAACTAGCCTGTATCATCAAAGTGTGATAGCCAGATTTTTCTTGTAGGCTACATCTGTCAAGGGCATGATGAGGACACTCAGTCCTTGAATCTGCGTCTGGACAGCATTTCCCCTTTATAGATGTAGAGGTAGTACTTCTTCGATTTCCTTTTTGAGGCTTCCTCTGTGAACTACAGTATTTGAAGAAGAGAAAGTTAAAAGCCTCCATCTTATTTGTTTTAAGTTACTCCATGCCTTGTCTTCTGGCAGATCTCTGACATCTACATTAGTGGGGAGTCAGGGGACATGTCAGCCAAGGAGAAGCTCCTCCTGTGGACTCAGAAGGTGACAGCTGGTTACACAGGAATCAAGTGCACCAACTTCTCTTCCTGCTGGAGTGATGGGAAGATGTTCAATGCACTTATTCACCGATACAGGTAAGGACAGTTGAATTTCAGTGCTTCTGGAAAGGCTTCCTCTCTTCTCTTAAAAAAAATTATAATGCCATTTTCCTCAATCAAAAATTAAGCTGTAGAGCCGGGGATTTAGCTCAGCGGTTCGGTGGCCTGCCTTGCAAGCTCAAGGACCCAAGTTCGATCCCTGGTACCAAAAAAA
>NW_022900935.1:7394577-7400187 GCF_012274545.1 Fukomys damarensis
AAAAAAAAAAAAAAAAAAAAAAAAAAAGCTGTGATTTATGTATTTACTTGAAAAGGAAATCTTTATTAAGCTCATACTATTGCAGTGAACAGAATAACAAAAGTTCTGCCTTCCGTGGGGACAGTAGGCAACAAACAAACTCCTGCTGTCACACAGTGGAGAGTGAGGGACTGGTGATAGTTTGGACAGAGGTGGTCTGAGATGGTCTCTGTGATGCGGACATCAAGAGTGAGCCATGTGGACCTCTGGGCCAGAGTGCTCTAATTGGAGGAAAGAGCAAAGCGCAAAGAAGTGTGGGGACTGAGGACCAGCAAGTGTCTTAGAGTCAGTTCAGTGAGGAAGATAGGAATGGAAACCACCTTCTGCGTTGTTTATCTTGCGTAGTATTTTTTAGCTCTGGGAACTTTTTAAGTGTTTTTCTTTGTATTAACTTGTGTGTGACAGAGATTTTTCTATGCCTTGGTGAACTTTTACAGACCTGATCTGGTGGATATGGAGAGGGTGCAAATCCAAAGCAACAGAGAGAATCTGGAACAGGCTTTTGAAGTGGCTGAGAGACTAGGGGTCACCCGATTGCTAGATGCAGAAGGTGAGAGACTTCACTGAACTGAGTGTGATAGCCGTATAGCCACTGTTTCTTCTCTTTGCAGTTCTAACACATTTCTTGTCTGTTCTCTCAGATGTGGATGTACCATCTCCAGATGAAAAGTCTGTAATCACTTACGTGTCTTCAATCTATGATGCCTTCCCCAAAGTCCCTGAGGGTGGAGAAGGGATTGGTGCTACGGTAAAAGAACATCTTCTGGATTTGATTTATTTGGCTGGAATGCACTGCTTGGACAGTGTTTCTTAAGTTTTCATTGCACACAGGGCACTTTCACACAAAGCTGCCCTAATCCATGTTTTCTTTATAATAATGGTCTTTGCAGCTAAGTGTGATAGTGCACTCCTGTGATCCTAGTACCTAGGAGGCTGAAGCAGATCATCGCAAGTTAAAGGCCAGCCTGTGCTACATAATAATTCAAGGCCAGTGAGACCTTGTCTCAAAAAAGCCAGAATAACAACATCAGTAAAGATAATAGTAGGCATTGCCCCAAGTCCCTAAGAAAGACCCCTAGATATTGCAGATTTTGTACCACCTAGTACAAATCATTTGGTGCTAACTGCCAGCAAAGAATATCCTTCTCATTCCCAGCTATGGGAGCTGTGTGTTTTTGTTTTTGTTTTTGTTTTCAGATACTAGTATTAGCATAGTTAGGTATATTGGAGATCTTTTCTGAATATTTTTAGTAGTTTGGTCTGTAGCCTTTCTAGATGTCAGGATATTAAATGCTGGCCTGAGAGTCCTTGAGGAGCTTTGAAACTGGGACTGTGAGCATTAAGGTGAGCAGCTGCCTAGGCAATTAGAGAAAAAGGATTTTATATACTTCGGCGTGACCTGAGCTACTTTCTCCTGTGCTTGTTCTAGATATTGCTAATCAGATTTGTGATATTTACCTTCTGCCAATAGGAAGTGGACTCCAGGTGGCAAGAATACCAAAGCCGAGTGGACTCCCTCATTCCCTGGATCAAACAGCATACAATTCTGATGTCAGATAAATCTTTCCCCCAGAACCCTGTTGAACTAAAGGTAAAGTCGGGAACTTAAATTGCTTTTACAAATATTTTCCAAAGAAAAAGTCTGACCTTGTTGCTAATGGCTCTGGGTGAAGTAGAATGAAAAACTTGGCCGTTTCTTGTGTCCATTTATTCATTCACCAAATATTAATTTGTAGGCACTTTATAACCAATATATACACTTCAAAGAGACAGAAATTTTGGCCAAGGAGAGAGAAAAAGGAAGAATTGAGGAATTATATAAATTATTAGAGGTAAGGAAATTTATCTTTGACTAAGACTTTCAGTTTGCTGGCTTGTGCTGTTGTTGCTTCTTGCCCAGGTAGATTCCCTGTGTTCTGTCTCATAAATGACAGCACCCTTAACATGGTCTTGAAAAGTTATGGTAAAGCAGCAGTATCAACCATCTCTTTGTTGTTGTTGTTGTTTTGTGTTTTTTAAAGAACTTACTAAATGGCACACATTTATTCAGAAATCCTGAGTTTTGTGGATGAGTTTCTCTGCTTTTTTAAGAAGAAAGCTCAATTTTTCCTGGAGTGAAAAGGAAAGAAATTTCCCTTCACATTTTGATTCCTAGAGAATTTGAAGCTGTAGATAGGCATTTAACTTCGTAGAATGGAGATTATTGACAAGGAAGATTTATAGAAAGTATGAAGGAACCAGAAGGATGTAGAACAGGTAATTAGTTGGGTAAAGGAGAAAGAATCAAGGTAAAAAGAATTCGTGAATGAAAATGGGCCTGAGAGCATGGCTGTGGTTTTGGACCAAAAAGTATCTCTTTCAGGTGTGGATTGAATTTGGCAGAATTAAGCTGCCTCAAGGTTATCACCCCAATGATGTAGAAGAAGAATGGGGAAAACTCATCATTGAGATGCTGGAGCGAGAAAAATCCCTCCGGCCAGCTGTGGAGAGGTGGGTGCAGATCCTGGGCATGATCTGATATTCCTTACTTTGCTGCTTTGAGCCTTTTACTTGACTATGGTTTTTACTGTGTTTTAGGCTGGAATTGCTATTACAAATTGCAAACAAAATCCAAAATGGTGCTTTGAACTGTGAAGAAAAACTAACACTAGCTAAGAATACCCTGCAAGCTGTAAGTCTGTTTTGTCCCACTTCTTTTTTTTTTTTTTTGAGACAGGGTCTCACTGTGTAGTTCAGGCCAGCCTTGAGCTCACAGCAATCCTCTTGCCTCAGCCTTCCCCAAGTGCTAGGATTTGAAGGAATGCATCAGCATGCCTGGCTGTCTTCTAATGTCACATGTTGTCTACTTTTCACCCTGTGCTTTAATGGTCATAGTAACAGTTGAGGAATCTAGCTATGTCACTTGCTTTTTCTTGGAAGTGTAGTAGGCTCGTTGACCCCCTTTAGCTTGGGATGTAGCTTTCCTGCCTTTATTTCCCCTTTCTGTTGCAGGATGCTGCTCACCTGGAGTCAGGACAGCCAGTACAATGCGAGTCAGACGTCATCATGTACATTCAGGAATGTGAAGGTCTCATCAGGCAGCTGCAGGTTGATCTCCAAATCCTCCGGGATGAAAATTACTACCAGCTAGAAGAGCTGGCCTTTAGGTGAGGAACAAGGAACTCACATGGAAGGTTTGCTTACCCTTGAGGCTCACTAATCTAGAGCAGTCAAACTGGATGCAATGGTACATGCCTGTAATTCTAGCACCCAGGAGGTTGTGGCAGAAGAGTCACTACAGGGTTAAGGCCAGATGGGATAAAACAAGACCTCTCAAAAAGACCAAAAGAAGAAGAAAAAGGAAGAAACAAGAGTTGAGCAAGAGATAGATTTTGAATCTTATAACTTGGGCATTAGATATCAGTGTTTCAATGGGGATACTACATGTACATATTTTGGGCAGGAAAATTCTCATGGTAGAGGAAAGTTTCCTTTAATTGTATACCCTTCCCACTAAGTGCCTGCAGGATTCCTCAATTGTGGATATCCCCACCCATTTTAGAATGATCTGCAGGGCTGAGATAGCATATTTGGTTTAGAAACCCTGTGATTCAGTGCACTCATTCTGCAAAAGAAGAAAAAGATACACAGAGAAGGTGAGGATTAGCTGAGGTCACATGGTGGTCAGTTGTTTATGCTGTTATACCTCAAGACCTGTGAAACTTGGGCCAGGGATGTAGCTTGTGCCTCAGCAAGCACAAGGCCCTGAGTTCGATTTCCGGTAACCCCCCCCCCCGCAAAAGATTATGAGAATAGTTCTTAACCTTATACTTTGACGTTTGCCTTGAAGACATCTCCATATTGATGAAGACATTATAATATCCCTTTACATTCATACAACACTTTTTCACTTTTTAAAGGCACTTTTTCTGTTATGATCTCAGTTTTATTTCTACCATATTCTTATTTAGTGGATAATCAAGATTTTAAGTACTATATAAACATTTAACATGTTTTTAAAACACCTTTGCTGTTATGATTTTACTTTTATTTTTACCATGTTCTTGTCTAAGGCTAGTTAAAATTTTATTTTACATGTGTTATAAATTTAAGCCTCTTTCTTTTTTCTTCTCTTCCACTGTAGGGTCATGCGCTTACAGGATGAATTGGTCACTTTGCGGTTAGAGTGTACAAACTTGTACCGCAAGGGCCATTTCACTTCACTTGAATTGGCTCCATCCTCTACTTTAACCACTACTCGTCTGAAAGCAGAACCCCTGACCAAGGCAACCCATTCTTCTACCTCCTGGTTCAGAAAGCCCATGACTCGAGCTGAACTTGTGTCTATCTCCTCTTCTGAAGACGAAGGCAATCTCCGATTTGTGTATGAACTGCTATCTTGGGTAGAAGAGATGCAGGTGGGTGAATGCCAGTGTCCAAAAAGCTCATACAGTGCACTGATGTTTACTAGACTTAGCAGCTTGTCTTAAGAGGACTCTGATACATATTCCTTTAATTACTGATCCTACCTGGACCTACAATCCCTCATCTTAAATCTTGTTGTTTTGTTTTGTTTTTTTAATTTTTATTTTGTTTTTTCTCCTTAAATCTTAAACGTATAGGATCACTACAGTTTCTCACAATACCTCTGTGAATAGCATAGGCTTCTCTAATTGGGAAACTTTGGGGAATGTGTTCCCTTCAGGTGTGTCTTGAGAGCTTAATGGAAAAATCATAGTGTCTATAAATCTCAGGTTATCATTTATGAAATTTTCTTCATTGGTAGAGGAAATTATTCATTTTTTGTTGTTCAAAGCTTTAAGTCTTTGTTTGTTTTTATTTTTGTTTTTTCGAGGCAAAGTTTACTATGTAGTTTAGGCTGGCCTTATACTCACTATATTACCCAGGCTGGCTTTGAACTCATAGCAGTCCTCCTGCCTCAGCCTCCCAAGTGCTGGGATTATAGGCATGCACAATGATGCCTGGTTTAAAGCTTTAAGTTTAAACAAACCCCCTCTGTGCCATATTTCCAAAGGTGCTATTTATTGCATTCTAGGACAGTGGTTCCAATTTGATGTCTAACCCTTTTATTTTATATTAAATTTTTTCTATCCCAAGATGGTCCCATGTACTGATAAATAAAAATACTCAAAGACAAGCTTCTCCCATTGGCTAATGGTTGATGCCATGAATGAATGAAACAAAATATTTTCAAATACTTTTTTCTTATATCTGTTTTGATTGTGAAATGAAAATACTCCATAAAGGGAAACGCCTAAATTATAAAGTTAAAATACCTTTAGCCTAAGACCCCTTTCTGATTGGTAAACTCAGGAATATATTCTCATAAGCAACCACAGAAAGCTGCCTCCACTGCTACAGTATGTGGGCTTCCCTCTCTACCTCCGTAGTGGTAATTGTGATCAAGTCTCCTTTAGGAAGCCATGGAATGATGGAGATGGTTTAGGTGTCCCTTTGCCCATTCTACCCCTAACCACCTTGTCTAAACATTGGTTCTGACCATTTTCTTTTTCTGCCTACTCAGCAGTAAATTACAACCTTTTTTTTTTTTTTTTTTTTTTTTTTTGTTTT
>NW_022900935.1:7400304-7407541 GCF_012274545.1 Fukomys damarensis
TTTTTTTTTTTAGATGAAACTGGAGCGAGCAGAGTGGGGCAATGACCTGCCCAGTGTGGAGTTGCAGCTAGAAGCTCAGCAGCACATCCACACCAGCGTAGAAGAACTGGGCTCAAGTGTCAAAGAGGCCAGATTGTATGAGGTGTGTGTAGTATTGAGAATCGACATTGTGTTTAGGACAGGTGAACTGGGGAGCGGGCCTTTGTCTATGGTAATGCAGCTGTCTCTTAGGAGAAGCAACTCTGGAAAAGAATGAGAATGAGAGTGATAGGGCCGGGGATTTGGCTCAGTGGTTTGGCCACCTGCCTTGCAAGCACAAAGTCCTGAGTTCGATCCCTGGTATGGAAAAAAAAGGAGTAAGAATGATAGCCAGGTGTGGTGGTATACAACAGTAATTCCAGAAGTCTGGAGGCTGAGGCAGGAAGATCATCATGAGTTCGCTAAGCCCAGCCTGAGGTAGATACATAGTGAGACTTTGTCTCAAAAAGCAGAACAAAACAAAAAAGAATGAGAAGGATCAATAGTATCTTATAGCAAATTTTCTTTCTACATTAAGTGTCTCTGTTAATATTTGAGGGCCAGGGATTTAGCTCAGTGGTTCAGTGGCCTGCCTCACAAGCGCAAGGACCCGAGTTCAATCCCTGGTACCCCCCCCAAAAAAAGTTAAAAAAAATATTTGAAATAACCTTGTAAAAAATGTATTTTTTAACTGAGCCCTTGATACTAAAAAGAAAAGTGATAGTGAAAGCTAGGTCAGAATTAGTAATTAGTAGAAACAGTGTCTAAACTCAGGCTGTTAAGCCCAGCATGATAGCACATGCCTGGAATCCCAGCATTTTGGAAGTATAGCAGGCAATCATAATTTCAAGGCCAGCCTAGAGTACATTGTGAGACCCTGTCTCCATAACAAAACCCCCCAAAACAAAAAAACTCAGGCTTTGTACCTCCAAAAATTCATGTTGTTTTTCCTTACTGTTTGTATATAGTGGAGAGCTGATGATCTTCCCATCTTTTATTTCAGCTCTCCCTTTCAAGAAAGCAACTCAGTCGTTTGGTAGTCCTGTGGCATAAGTTTTGCTTTAAAGCCTCCCAGAATTCCTGGAAGGTCTTTTACATAATTATGATGAACTGTTGCCCATGTATTGCTGCTCCAGGCTATAAAATCTGACCCAGAGATTTGTTGTCTAAGCTTCTGCATTCAAAGAACAGCCAGTCTTTTCCTGTGCACAGACACATTATTTGTACAATTGAAACCATACATTGTAATTTACTCCTTCTCCAAATTTTAAAAAATTTCATTTCTTCCTTTCAGGGAAAAATGTCTCAGAATTTCCATACCAGCTATGTTGAAACACTTGGAAAGCTGGAAACCCAATATTGTAAATTGAAGGTGAGTTTTGACTGGCTTAGTTTCTACTTAGGAGAACCCATTTCCTCCAAACAACCAAAAGCACATGGTTCGGCTGTGTTTTATTTTTCTGTTTATTAGGTTATATCATTTACTGTTTGGTTGTATGTTTGTGTGATGAGGTTTTCCATTTGCTTTGTGAGTTAGAAACCAATGCTGTGGAAAATATTAAATAAGTAGAACCTATCCTAGCAATCCTGTTTACCAAAGCAGTGGCCATATGTGTTTTAAGACACAAAAATGAAGTTTGAGATTAATAGGGAGGGTATTGTCTTGGTCACTTTCTCATCACTGGTATACAATATCTGATACCCACACACAACTTGGAGGAGAAGTTTGTTTTGTCTCACAGTTTTAGAAGTTTCGGTTCTTGTTTGGCAGAGTCCCATGGAGAAGGAGCATGATGGGAGAGCCTGCTGTGGAGGAAAACCTCCTCATCTCACGGCAGCTAGGAAGCAGAGAGAGAAGGGAGAAGCCAGGGAGAGTGATACACTCTTCCAGGTCACTTTCCCAGTGACCCACCTCTTCCAGTCAGGCCCCACTTCCCAATAGCACACTTAGCAACCTAATTTACCCCCATGATCCAACCGCCTTCCAAAAGCTCCGCCTAGGAACACATGAGGCTTTCAGGGGACATTCCAGATTTAAACCATAGCAGGACTTACCTCCTATCCGCTGGGGTTTTTATTTGTTTGTTTTTGTTTTGTTTTTTTCCATTCCTGTCAAGATTCTCTGGAAAGGCCCAGGATGATTATTTATCCTGCAGTCCCCACAAAAGCTTTATTCTGTCTCCTGCCTAAGATTGACATGATCCTGGGAATCTTGTACAAAAGGTGAATCCATAGAAAAGAACCCAGAAATTAAAAGGCAGGCTAGGGGATGGGGGTATGGCTCAATAGTTGAGAATTTGCCTAACATGCATTAGGTCCTGCGTTCAGTCCCCAGTACCATAAAGAACAAAAGAGAAAAAGCAGGCTATATTCATTTCCCAGATTATTTTCTTTGATGTCAAATGTACCATCCTTTATAGATGCAAAGACTGGTAGTCCAACCTTATAATCCTTGTCTTATCTAGGAGACTTCGAGTTTCCGGATGAGGCACCTTCAGAGCCTACATAAATTTGTCTCCAGAGCTACAGCTGAGTTGATCTGGTTGAATGAGAAGGAGGAGGAGGAACTAGCATATGACTGGAGTGACAACAATCCCAATATCTCAGCCAAGAGGAATTACTTCTCTGTAAGTCTAGCACAGCAGACCTGTCATGTTTATTTAACAGCAGCAGAAGGAACACAGAAAAGCTAGTCTGCCTCAAGATCTTGGGTTTCTGAGTTGCAGTCTGATAAATGGAAATAGGGATCCTGCTTAATTTATCTTTGCCTGTGTGAAATGTATATGGAGAGAGGTGCAAAAGATCCTCAGAATTTATTTATTTGGAGTGCATTTAGAAAGTCAGTATCTTGGGTGAACAGAGCAGCGGTGTGCATGGTCAGTCATTTCAGAAACAGTACAGTTTGTGGTTAAGATTATAATCTATGGAGTGAGATGGACTAATTTTAAGTTCTCATTTCTTTACTAACTAGCTCTAAGACTTCAGGCAAGTTATTTAATCTCTATGGATCTTTGTAAAACAGGATAATATCCATTGTATAAGGTTGAATAAAAGGTTAAGGTAAGACTTAATAAGTTAATCTTGGCAATGTACATTGTAGAAGACTTACTATTTTTTGACTGGGTTATACTTTTTAACTGGCTCCTTTCCACAAATTCCTGCATTCTCTTGTTAATTCATTTAATAACATGCCAATCTCAATCTCTTAATTCGTAAAGAGGACAGGAATAGTCACAGAACAATGAGGCAATACTTTTTATGCTTTTCAATGAAAGGTGTAGACAAGCAAGTAGGGATATTTTTGCTACTTTCAGTATTGTCATATCTCTGGTTGTTAATGATTTCATAAACCCAGTACAAGTAGAAGGCCACTCATTTTAGTTACTTTAATTTCATTAATTTGACTTTCTTAAAAAATAAGAGTTTCTGCTAATTGGAGAGGTCATCTGATTCTTCTTCTGAAGAAAGAAGTAAAGTCTGTGTGAGAACTGAAATGAAGCTATAATAGACATATAAAGAAAGTACCTTGGAAGCATCAAGGAGAAAAGAGAAAGAAAGGATAAACCTGATAGTAAGATTTCACAAAAGAACAGGTGCCCAAATTGGGTTCCATAGTATTAATAAAATTTAGTGGCAGAGGAGGCATTGCAGGCTGAGAGAATTGTCTGAGCAGAGCCCACGGGTCAGTAATCCCGCTCTCCCGCTGTGTCCTGCACTAGTGTGGTGCTGATGTGAGCTGTCTTCCCCAGTCATGTTTATCTCCTTCCTCTGCCTTCAGTGTTCATTCAGTGTTCCCCTTCTTTACTCAGATCTGGCTCAATTCCATGTCCTCTGTGAATCATTTTCTATCAATTCCAGCATTTGGCCCTTTTCCAAAATCTAGTATGTGCTGTTTATACATCTCATTTTGGCACCAATCCTATGTTGTAGGCTCCTTAAAACAGGGCAGAGAACCCTGCTTTTTCTTTATTACTACCCCTTCCCTTAGTACACTCAGTCTATAAAATTGACTTTAATTTTCAGGAGTTGACAATGGAACTGGAGGAGAAGCAAGATGTGTTTCTGTCTCTACAAGACACAGCAGATCTGCTGTCACTTGAAAACCACCCAGCCAAACAAACAGTAGAGGTATGTAACTTGGAAATGTGTTAAAGTCAAATCCTCAGAATTTACTGATATAAAAATATTCAGATTGGAGGCTTTGCTCTGTTGAAAGGTGTAGAGCAGTGGTGGCGAACTTATGGTATGTGTGTTGTTTTTTTGGTCTGAAGGTTGTTGTTAAACTGTGTTGTTTTTCAAGACAAAAGATGTTAGTGTATGAGTTAGTTTTTCTAAACTAAAACCTCAGTATGCAGGTTTAGTTGTGGTGTTGGTACTTTTTGATAAATAATAAATGGGTTTGGGGTTACCATTTGGGCACTTGTCTCTAAAAGGCTCTCCATCACTGGTTGGGAGGAAATGTCAGGGGTTATTTGTCTTGCATCTTCTCCCTTTTTATCCCAGACTGTTCTGTAGTCTTTAAATACCTGCAGACAGTTTTGATAGTCTAAGAAGAATAGTAGGAAAAATAATGTAATATTGACCCTGACTTTATGGAAGAAAGTGATTTGGATTATATTCCTTCATATAACCTAACTATCCGAACTCGTCCTGCCTCTAGTTGGTATAATGCTTTTGTCCAGAGAAGAGAAATGGTAGAAAAATCCAGAAAGGATTTATTTATGTCTAGGTTTTACTGACCCACTGATTTAGTTGCTAGTAAGTGTGAAAAGACCTTTTCTTTGTAACTCCTTCTAAGAAAACCGGGTTGCATAAAATGCAAGCCTTCTCATGGAAAGCATTAAGCAGATGCCGGTAAAGTATCTCTATGTCTCTTCTGTTGGCTTTTCTATTGTTATCAGAATTGTATGTTAAAGACACATTGCACAGATACTGTACATGAGTCTGCTCAACTCATGCCCTGTGTCTGTGTGCTTGGTTGTTGCAGGCATACAGTGCTGCTGTCCAGTCCCAATTACAGTGGATGAAGCAGCTGTGCTTGTGTGTTGAACAACACGTGAAGGAGAACACAGCTTACTTTCAGGTATGATGGGGTTTGTGTCAATGTGTGCACACCTGTGGTGAAGGTGGGTTAAAAAAACCCATCTATATCAGTGAGCTTTTACTAATTGTGTAAACTACCTCAAAGAAAACAGCTTCAATTTTTAAGAACAAAAATCATTTAGTTAGCTCATTTTGAGGCTGGATCAACTGAATGATTGTCTTTATTTTGCTTGTAATATGTGTGGCTGCAGGCAGCTAGCAGACAGGCAGAGGACTGTTTGATACCAAATAGCATCACTCAAATGTCTGACAGTTGGCTGGGTAACAGGCTGCAAAAACATGTTTCTCTAGCATCGCATAGCCTTCCTCTCAAAGTGCCTGTGTCCTACAAGTAGCAAGACCCGATGCACAAGTACTTTTTGCATTTCTGTCACACTTGTTGATAACCCATTGGTTAGAGCAAGTTACATGGCCATGCCCCACTTCATGGGGAGGAGATCTAGACTCCGCCTCTTGCTGAGAGGAGCTGTAAAATACTAAGACCTCATCCTATTCCTCAGTCCATCACACTATGAAAGAATACACTGCTTATTTTTGGATGAGAGTAGAGGAGGAAATAAGGTGTTATCTCTGTTTTTGCACTAAATAATCTCTGACCATTTTGTAAACATATTGAATTGAAACAATGGCTCACTCAAACTCTGGTTTTTGTATGTCATGCTGAACACTTTACCTACATGGCTGTTTTGTTTTGTTCTGCTTTGCTTTGCTTTGTTTTCTTTGAGATAGGGTCTTGCTATGTAGTTGAATCTGGTCTTGAACTCACTGTGTTGCCCGGGCTGGCTTCAAACTCCCAGCAGTACTCCTACCTAAGCTTTCTGAGTGCTGAAATTACAGGTGTGTGCCACCTCGCCTGAGCGATACAGCTTTACAGCCTTTTAAGCCTTTCAGTTTATACCGAAACCTTTGTAACAAGCAATCACTGATTCGGTAGAGTGTAGTCGGTAGAGTGAGCTGTCACACACAAGCCCTCCCCTTTGTGTTTCCACAGTTCTTCACTGATGCCCGAGACCTTGAGTCATTCTTAAAGAACCTCCAAGACTCCATCAAACGAAAATACTCCTGTGACCACAACACCAGCTTGTCCCGCCTTGAGGACCTGCTCCAGGACTCCATGGTGGGTGTTGCCTCAGTGGGGATGATTACTTCTGAGAAACAGTAAACCTGTCAGCTGCTGCTGTTTATATCCTTGAGAGCTCTAAAGCAGTGGTCATTCTTAAAATAAAGTCTGGCTCACATTCAAACAGAGTTTAATCAGTTTTATTGTCTCTCTTTTTTGCTTTACGTTCCTTAAAGAAGTTTTAACAAGATTTCTTTGGGTACATTACCAGTCATCTCCCCCTGAGCCACTTGATGCTCATCATACTTTCTTCACATCTTTCCTATTTTAATGCAGTATTTGGAGCTAAGGATAAGGTGTAGAGGATGAAAAACAGAATTGTCAGAGATTAGCTAGTATCAGTTTGTTTTTACTCTTACACAAATGACAATTCTAAAAAAGTGAAATTGACCTGAGTCCAATTTTTCCTCCTTGGTTATTTTATTTTGGTAATGATGAGGTATTATAAATCTGATTTTAATTAAGACCAACATTAAAATCTTATTTAGAGGTAATGCAGTATTTATCCATTTTATTTGTGTAGCAATATTAACTAAAAATATTTTACATCCAGTATTTAGTCGAAATCAGCTTTATATTCGTTTTCTCCAAAGAGTTATTCCTTCAGGAGTGCTGGTTGTAAAATCAGTAGCAGAACTGCTTGCATTTACTGAATGTATTACTTGGATGTGGCAAGAAAGAGCACATCTAAGGTAGACTTAGATTTTAAGACAGAAATGTGTTTGCAATAGGGAACTTACTTTTCCTGTGTGAGCAGTTAGAGAATCCTCACATTTCATTAGAAATTTCTGACTAGAATCAGAATAATAACCCAATACAGTTTGTTTCTGTTTTTGTTTAAGTTTTTTGTACTACTACAGATGACACCTAGAGCCTTGGACATGCTAAGCAGGTGCTCTACCACCGAGCCGCACTCCTCCGCTTTAAACACTTTCAAGTATTGTAAACCTGTGTATGGGTTTACATTCAGTCCTTTTTTTTTTTTTTTTTTTTTTT
>NW_022900935.1:7407557-7463672 GCF_012274545.1 Fukomys damarensis
GTTTTTAAACGTGTTTGGGTTTTAATTTGGTCTTTTTTTTTTTTTTTTTTTTTTTTTTAGTACCAGGGATTGAACTTGGACCCTTGCGAGGTACATTCAGTCTTCACCGGGGCATATAGAATGTTAATTTAATTAATTTACAATGAAAAGCCTGAATTTTCAGTTGTTGTCTTTAAACTGTCTCTCTCAGAGGTACTCCAAGTAGGAAGGAGGAATATAATCCTTGGCTGTTATCTATTCCTTCCCACAGAGTACCTTCCTGTCATAGGGTAACTCTGCAATTGTCATATCTTCTCTTCTCGAGGGTTGTTGCTCTGTTCCCTCCTCTCCAGGTCAGGGCATCGGGTTGGCGGCGTCATCGGGGCATGGAGTCACCTGGGTCTGCTCCTCAGCTTGTCCTCAGCTTGTCCGTCAGGTTCGGGAGCATCTGTCCTGGCTTCTGATTCTTTTCAGAACTTTACCATGCTAAGCACTTGGTCTCTGCAGCTTGAGATGTTTGGCTGTGGGTTAGACAGAAATTGACATCTTTATTGTAAGGAAACTGAAATGGGTAGACCAGCTCTCAAGTATGGAAGTATGGCTGCCTTCTCTGATGTATTCCATTTCTCTTTCTTAACTAATAAGTTAAAGTTGTATTTCTTCCAATCATGCTCCCGGGGACAGGCACAGGTAGTTTGTTTAAGCATTTCTTTACTTGCATATTCTTAGTTCTTTAATGGCATTTCTTAACATTATTAACTCTTTACTCTCATCGCATCTACCTCCATCCTAAGAAAGCCTTCTTCTAGGAACTGTTATCCCTCACAACAGGACTGGAATATCCTATTTAATAGATAAAGGCTATCATTTGCTCTTTAATGAAATTTGGTAGTAGATTACTACCAATTTTGCTGACCAAGAAGTTCATTAGGTTTTAAAATAATTGGGTTTGCAGAGATTTGACAGTTTCAGCTTTGCATGTTACTTCATTCAAACCAATCCAGTTTACATGAATGCAGCATGGCAAGGTTCTAAAGGCAAACCTTAAGTTATTTATCATGATGCTTTCACCGTTTGCCTTCACCAAATACCTTCAGCATTTGTTTGTGAGTTGTTGGTTGAAGGACTGAGAACTTTATCTAGAAAGCTTAACTCAGTTTAAGAAAGTTAAATATGTGAAGTAGAGCTTAGGAGATGGAATTATATTTAAAATGTTAACTCGCTTAATTTAGCTTTTCCTAAGTAGAAAGGGAAAGACTGATTTGTACCAGTGAGAAATAATTAATAATAATATATTAATGTTATATAATATTTTGTTATTGTTTTTAACCTCCACATTCTCTGAACCATATTTGGAGAAATGCTTTATTAGCTATATAGATGTATTTGACAACTAAAAATTTGTTTTGTTTTATTTTTGCATGTGGCTTTATGGGTTATTAAAAGGGGAACAGGGAGAAATCTGCAAATATAGGGAACAAAAACACTTGGTAGAAAACAGAAATGTTCTCTCCTTTTTTTCTTTATTCTTGTCTAAATCTCTAAGATAGCTCCATCAAGGATCCCTACTTAACTGAGAAATGATAATCTCAAGGGAGTGGAGCACTGCACTGAGTTTTCATTGTTGACTTGCTTACCCTGAGTTATATCATTAATGTCTTTTTGTTATTCTCATTTTGTAGGATGAAAAGGAGCAACTTATACAGTCCAAGAGTTCCGTTGCCAGTCTTGTTGGCAGATCCAAAGCCATCATTCAGCTAAAGCCGCGCAGTCCAGACCATGTGCTAAAGAGTACCATTTCTGTGAAGGCCATCTGTGACTATCGGCAGATTGAGGTGAGAGGCCTTCCTCTTAAAGGAAAGAGGAGAGAAGGGAGGCCTTCAGTAAGGGTTACGATTATAGGAAAAGAGCAAGTTACAGACATTGGGAATTTAACAATGCTCAGATCCCTCCTATCATTAAAAAAGAAGGCTTCATCTCCATAATCTTGACCTGCACCGTCATTCCCCAATTACCAAGTTGACAAGAGTGGGACTTTGTGACACTTGGGAGATATCCTTATCTTCTCTTCCCTTCTTATCCCCACAGTTAGTAGGACCACCACGTCAATACTACCTTACAAATATCCCTTAAAAGTACTTTCTGTTCCTACTGTTACTATCCTAAGTTAGATCATAAGTTTCTTTCACCTGGATTATTTTGTCAGCCTCCTCAGTTTTAGAGCATTCTTATCCTACCACTAATGTGATATTTTAAAACAAAACAAAACAAAAACTCACATTCTTCTGCTTAACTCCTACAGTTTCTCATCATTTGTGAAAGTCCTAAACTCCTCAGTGTGGCTATAAGACCCAGAATAGTCTTTCTTTACCTCCCTAATCAAGACTCAGTCATGCCCTTTGTAGCACTGCCTGGTGAATAGCTTTTGTCAGACAGTGTTGTGGCTGTATATCCCCACAGAGTATGTGGGATTGGCATATACATTCCACACCGTGGATACCATCATGCCATCTTTATTTCCAGTGATCTAGTACAGTAGTGTGACTTCACAAAAATTTGTATACAGAAGAATAAATGAATAAAAGAAAAAGAGTAAGGCTGCAATTTTCTGTCTCCATATTTCTGTCTCCAAAATAGGAATAATAATATTGATTACATGTCTCTGAAGAGAAAAAAATTGATGAGTCCAACGTGCTTAAACATTTCAGGTATCTGAGTGGAAAGTTAGGAAAAGAGTGAGAAGTTTTTAAAAAGTAATGCTATGATTACTTATGTCCCTTAATTTTTACGCTTAAAAGTTTTTGGTATAGAGATTTCTTTTGAGGGTTTTGTTTGTTTGGTTGGTTGGTTGATTGGTTTGTTGGTTGGGTGTTTTGTTTTGAGACAGGATCTTGTTAAGTAGTCCAGGCTGGCCTTGAACTCATATGTAGCCCAGGCTGGACTCAAAGTCATGGTGATTCCCCCTATCTCAGCCTCTCAAGTGCTGGGATTCCAGGTGTGCGCCACTACTCTTGGCTCTTGAGGGTTTTATAGTCTCCTTATAATTCATATACTAAGTTATTTTACATGTAACAAGAATTTAATACACACTTATCGCTTTGATTTATTTGATGTATTGTGTATTTGTAAAATCAGAAACCCTCACTAAAGTGATGCAGATCTCTTCTTAAACAGATTTGTTTTTCCTTAAGAATTTCATAGCCTTGGAATCAGGTACCTGGAAATAGGTTGCTGGCTTCTCCATTAACAATAACTTGTGACTTTGTCCCTTCAGATCACTATTTGCAAGAATGATGAGTGTGTGCTGGAAGATAACTCTCAGCGGACCAAATGGAAGGTGATCAGCCCCACAGGGAATGAGGCAATGGTGCCATCAGTCTGCTTCCTCATTCCGGCCCCCAATAAGGATGCTGTTGACATGGCCAGCAGGTAACTGTGATCAGCTAAATGCTGCCACCTCTGCTGTTTGTCTTAGTTGAATTTAGGAGTGATGAACCTGCATTCATGATCTCCCTGAACAGAGTAAGAAATTGTAGTTTCTTCTGTGAGCGTCCTCCTCCTGTGAGGGAAATCAAGTCTCAGCCACAGTAGATCTTCAATAATTCAGTGCTGTTTCTTTTTAAAAGAATTCTTGGTTACAGCTTACTCTCGCAAGGTTGATTTTTATAGTGACAGCTACTTTAACTTATATTAAAGTAATTTATGTTCACGTTGTAGAAAATTGGGTTACACTGCAAAGCTTATTATAACGAAAACTAGCCAGGTGTGGTGGCGTGTTCCATAATCCCAGCTACGTGGAAGGCTGAAGCAGGAGGATCCCTTGATCTCAGGAGTTTAGGATCAGCCTGGGTAACAGCAAGATCTGGTTTTGTGAGAGGAGGAGGGAAGGAAAATGAGCAGTCATCTCCTCCACCCAAGGATTCTCTGGCAGAGACTACTATTTTCAATTGTTAGCAGGTTTTTCTGGGCTTTAACTCCAAATTTCTAAAAAATTTGATGTTTTTCCTGATATTTCTGATTTTTTTTTTCCAACTTCAGTAATTTCTTATTATGGAAAATTAACATTTAGCTTTATAAACACTTACTCCCATAACTTCTCCTTTCCTCTTCTGAATATAGTTATATCATAATTATTTTAACATTGACTATTCAATTTGTTACTACATTGCAGCTGAGCTCCCGAGCACTCGAGGGCATCATTGTGAGCCAGTCATGCCTCTCCTCTCTGGCCTCATCTTCTGCCATACTTTCTGTATTTTTGCTATTTTTCCTGTTTTTCAAATACATCAAGGATATTTTTACCTCAGAACTTTTGCACTTTCTGCTTTCTTCAGGTGGTTCATAATCTAGAACTGAACTATTCCTGGTATGTTGTAAGAACTCAAACCATTGTTGAATGAGTCCAAGTGTTGGACTTGAGCTGATTCTCTAATGTTCTTTAACTTTTTTTTTCTTTTTGTTTTTAGTCTTCTTTTGAGATTCCCTAAACTTTTTATTTCAATGTAGTGAAATTTCAGGGTTTTTTTGTTTGTTTGTTTTTAAGAGTGGGAAGTTAAATTAATGGGCTTAATATCTCATTTAAATAATGTCCTGCGTCTAGGTTGCCATCCTAATCTTTATACTTTACATCTTCTCAACTTGAGTAAAATTAAGATAATTTAGCATGTGTGAGTGTATGTAACTGTGTTGTCTGCAGGTCTTCTAGATATTGAGATTAAATTAGTCCTGGGATACTTAAAAAAAATCTTCTCAAGCCCAGCATGCTGTAGTTTGCTTTGGAATACCAAATAAATGTCTTGAATTGCTATTAACTTTTATTTATTTATTTATTTATTTAGTACCAGGGATCAAACTCAGGACCTTGTACTTGCCAGGCAGGCACAGCACCACTGAGATGCATTCCTAGCTTGCTATTAACTTCTAAACATTTTAGCATATTTGTAAATTTATAGAACATAGCAAACCACTTTGAAACATTAGTGCATTAGTGTTATGATTTTTTGAAAATTCCAAATGGTATTAGCACATGTTAATATATGATGATGGAAGGTTTACTTTGGGACATTGGTACCTGCACTTGACATATGTTAATCAGTTTTAATCCCACACCCCTTTCTATCTTCTTGTAATCAAACTACGTTCAGTATCATACTTCAAAATTATTAAATATATATGAATATGATACACATAATAATGTAACAAATCGGAATTGAAGATCTCAGTTAATTTGTCTATAAAAATTCCTAAGTTGTCAGAACATGTTGCTTTTGCTTAACTATAAGCTCAGTTCTGCTAAAAGCAATTACGCTTTTCTGTAGAAGGTCTCTGTTGTGGAACTCAAGTCTTATAAAAGCTATAGCCAGGTTTCCTATTATTTCTAGGGTGGAACAATCTTATCAGAAGGTGATGGCTCTTTGGCATCAGCTACATGTTAACACCAAAAGCCTTATCTCCTGGAACTACCTGCGGAAAGACCTTGACCTTGTGCAGACCTGGAACCTAGAAAAGGTAATTGTGAAAATGTTACCTCAGATTTGCATCATATTGGGAAGTTTTTCAGAAGAAGCTTTTCTTTTTACTGTGAGACTTCTTCCCAGACAAAGGGAATGAATTAGAAGCACTATTTCAGGTTTAGGAATTTGAGAATCTTCAAAACTAGATGAAAATAAATAACATCTTTGGCAAATTCTGCAGGACAGACATCTTCTTTGCATAAAACTGTATAGTACGTAAATAAAAGTGGACTAACAATTACTAAGTGTCAAATCCACTAAGGCACAAAGAGTACTCCTAGGGTGCTCGCAGTGTTTTATGATCTGGATACTAATTACATGGATGGATTCAGTTTGTGAAAATCAAAGTGTTTACATTTATGATTTCTGCACCACTTTGTATATGCAATTGGTAGACTTTAATAGGAAGAACATGTTATGTTCCTATTTTATTGAAGTTTCTTTTGACTTCTTCTGTCTAGCTTCGCTCCTTAGCACCAGGGGAGAGCCACCAGGTAATGAAAAACCTCCAAACCCACTATGAAGACTTCTTGCAGGATAGTCATGACTCTGCACTCTTCTCAGTGTCTGATCGCCTGCGTTTAGAAGAAGACGTGGAAACTTGTAAAGCCCACTTCCAGCACTTGATGAAGTCTATGGAGAATGGTGTGTGTGCTAGGACAAGGGAGGGAAAATGATGGAATGAGGGTCCTAAGGGGTGGTGCTAGACCCTTCATGCAAACTACAAAGTAATACCAACTTGAATTAGAGAAAATCTTACAGAGATGAATTCTTAAATTGTGGACGTTGATATTTTGGTTGTTATTGCTAATTAACCTGTCACATTTTCTTGTGTATATAACATATTTGGGTCCTTAAAAGACAATTTAAAATTCGTGGACTGTAGGACCAGGCAATTTCTCTGAAGAGGTGAGACCTTGCTTTCATCAGTGGGATATCTGGTCTGCTGGAGTTACTGGTACCCTCTGTCTGAGGGGGCTCTGTTGTACTTAGCTTTGTTGATCACTGATATGGAGCTTAATGGTCCTCTGTGCTTGTGCATTCACAGAGGACAAAGAGGAAACTGTGGCTAAGATGTACATATCAGAGCTGAAGAATATCCGGCTACGCCTGGAGGAGTGTGAGCAGAGGCTGGTCAAACGAATTCAGTCTCCAGCCAGCTCTAAGACTGACAAAGATGCTCGGCAGGACATTGCATTAAGGATTGCAGAGCAGGAGGTAAGCCCCAGGAGAAAGATGGATGCTGGTGGCAGAGTCGATGCTTTCTCATCAATTAGATTGCAAAACAGTTTGGACCCTAGGAAATGAGGCCAGAGACTCATGACAGTACAACTCAGAGATTTTCCCTTGCGGCCTATGCACGCTTTTTACCTGAGGAGAAGCATGTGTTCAGCCTCAAATGTATTGCTGAATTGATTACCAGTCTCCCTGTCTTCGCAAGTCTACAGGAAAGTAAATTATTCTAAGCATTTCATTTGGGCTATGTATTTTCCATTTACTTAGTAGAGATGCTTCTCTCCCTTATGTGCCTGTGTTACTTTCTATGACTTAGATACCCATAAGCATGGTGATGTTCAGTCCTATGGCTCAGTAAATACACAGAAAGACTAAGATTCTAGTGTGGGCTGTAATGCACACAGTCTCTGTGACTTTGAGTAAACTAACTCCTTAGTTTTCTTGTAAAGTAGAAACAATAATGCGTAAGTCACAGAATTGTTTAGAAATTCAAACAATGAGTACATATAGTATGATCTTCCTAGGAAAAGTAAAATGCTATAAAATACAGTAAATGAAACAAAAGTAACAAATACTGCTTTATTAAGTACACTGTGGCATGCAAGTCATGACCCTAGTTTTTGGCCTGTACTATAATAAAAGAAAAATAAAAGGTTGAAGACACATTTACTAACTTCAGTATAAAAGATGTCATAGACTAGTAATTAGTATATTTTTTAAATTTCCAGAAAACATTACTGAAGGAATTTAGTCTTTACTAGAACAGTTGTGCTTGGGATGGTGTGAGACAGCTCTGTGAAGATTATTAAATTTATCTGGAAATGTAAAGGAGATGGCAACCAATGGCACATGAGAAGTGATTTTTCTTACCTTTCTCAGTTACACCTAAACCTGAAGAAGAAGATGAGAGGTGCAGTATGATTTTCGCTGGCTGAAAGAGATTTTAGTATGTCTGTATAAGACATCCATATAATCCTATATTCTCAATGTGAAGATTTTCTACTTTTTTTTTCTGGTTAATTGAACTCGGGTCCTTGTGCCACTGAGCTAAGTCCCCAGCCCAACATTTTCTACTTTTTAATAGTCGTACAAAAATATCTTTGTCCCTGGAAAAAATAGAACATGCTAATACCAATTTTATTCATTTCATTTGTTCATTTTGTTTACTGCATTGCTAGTGATTGAACCCAGGGCTACTGTACCATTGACCTCAGACCTTGTAAAAATTTTATTTTGAGACAGGGTCTTACTGAGTCACTAAGTTGCCCAGGTTAGGTTCAAATTTACTATCCTCCTGCTTCAATGTCCTAGGCTGCTAGGATTATGGAAGTGCACCACCATTCCCAGATTTTTGCTTTTGTTTGGTTTGGTTTTGCTTTATTGAGATGAGTCTCATTGTGTACTCCAGGCCTGCCTCAAACTTGCTATGTAGTCTAGGTTGGCTTTGAACTCGTGATCTTGTTTTAGCCTGAGTGCTGGAATTACAGGCATGTGCTCCAGTGGCCAGCTAATTTTCCCAAATTTAGTCAATGGGAACCCCTTCAAACAGGTTTCTATGTCCTTTTATTTTTGAGCACTTTAGTTTTGACCAAGCAAGATATTCCAGGTTCATCTTACCTTTTTCAACTCTAACCCAGGAATCAACTATTTTTCCAAAGAGTTCATCATCTTTTGGGTGGAGAATATATTTAGGAACCAAGAGTTGGGTGCTGAATGTGCTTATAGTTGTGTCATTGCTTGTGTCTGCTGCTCAGACATAACTAGAAAACATACATTACCAACACAGTTATGCATATATACAAACACATGTATGTTGTATATACATGTGTGTATCTATGCGAGTATACATATGTAAATGTATCATCTAGACAGATGACTTTATAGGTATCTTTCTTTATCCAGCTCCATTACCCATAACCCAGGATTTATTCTAACCTCTGTATTTGTAACTCCCTTCCCCAGAGAAAGGAGTTGTTGTGCTGACCTAGCATTACTTATAGTACTTTGAAGATTGGTAGCTCATAATACTGAATAAACAAACCTACTAAACTAGAGTTCAACATTTATTTCTAGATCTTTTTATCTTTCACCGAAGATATACCTATAGTCCAACTATTATCTTCAGAAATTACTTGTATGTGTTCTTGAACCTCCCTCTTAAGTGTGATTGTAATTTATCTCAAATGCAGTTAGATTTGTTTGTTTCTCTCTGTGTTACATTTTAGAAACTCTTCCCCTGCCCTTTCCTTCCTTATGTGTTTTGTTGTTGTTTTTTGTAACTTGTATTTTATTTATATTTTTAAAAATTTTTATTAGTATATGTTTGTAATTCATGCAGTTTACAATCATCTTGGAGTGGTTACATATGCATATTCTGGCTTGTTGGTTTTTTTAAAGCCCCCCCCCCTTTATAAGAATGTAAAAACAGCAGTTTCTTAGTTTGTGCAAACATTCTTGTATAAGCATTTTGATGTTTCTAATGCTTTGCTTTTAAAATAAGGACTAGCTGGGCATGATGGCACACACTTATAATTCCAGTGCTCATTAAGCTGAGGCTGGAGGATCATTGCAAGTTCAAAGCCACTCCGGGCTACAGAGTGAGTTCAAGGCCAGCCTGAACTACATAGCAAGACCCTGTCTCAAAAAATTAAATAAGGCCTGCTTTCTAATATCTTGTTCGGTTCTGTCTCTGTCTTTATCCTGTTCTTTTTCCTGAAAGCACACTCAAGAGGATTTGCAACAACTGAGGTCTGAATTGGATTCCATTTGTACAAAATGCAACAGCTTCCTCCATCAGTCCCCATCTGGTTCGAGTGTCCCAACTCTGCGTTCAGAGCTGAATCTGCTGGTGGAGAAGATGGACCATGTCTATGGTCTCTCTGCTGTCTATCTGAATAAGTGAGTCAGCTCAGGCTGGGTCCACATGGCATTATATTTTTCATTGGGATCAGATGGGGAAGAACATGGAGTGTTTCATGAATAATTGAGAAAAATTGGAAATTGTTCATTTGTTTGTTTTCTTTTTCTGGTACTGGGGATTGGACCCAGGACCTTGGCACTGAGCTATATCTGCAGCCCCCTTGTAAATTTTTTATTTTGAGACAGTCTTACTAAATTCACTAAGGTGCCCAAGCTGAGCTCATACTTGCAGTCCTCCTGCCTCAGCCTCCTGGAGTGCTAGGATTACAGGCATGAGCCACCATGGCCAGCTAAGATTGCAGATCTTGAAGAGTATTTACCTATGACAAGAAGTCTTGACTTTAGTTCCTAGTAACATAAAGTATATTCATTTGGACAGCATTGAATAAGTGATATATATGAGGAATTAATTTGCAGTGTTAGCATTATTTTGTGCTTTATTTCTATGTGAGTAGATACTTCTTAAAGGAATTAACACAAAGGGAAAAGACTAAACATTAAAAAGAAAAATTTCCAGGGCCTGGGTCCTGAGATTGTCAGTACCAGAAAAAAGAAAAAAAAGTTTCCAACTAAATTAGATATTAGAGTTTAAATGTCTTCCTCCTACCCACCCATCTGTGCCCATGACCTGGTGTGACAAAGCTTAGGCACTTCAGTGTTGTGTGGGTTTCTGGTCTTTTATCCATGAGTCCACCACATGTGTGTATGTCCCAGGCCCACTTAGAACTTCATTTTTGGGGGAAGGGTTAGAACTCAGGACCTTGCTCTTGCAAGGCAAACGCAGCACCGCTTAGTTAAATCCCCAGCCCTAAAACTTCATTTTGAATTGTCTTAAATTGTCAGCAAAATCGAGGAGGTAGTTATGTCTCTTTATAAGATGTTTTTATAAAAACCTTCTCATTATTCAATAATGGTTAGATCAATTTAGTAAGTTATGTTTGTGAACCTCTCTGTAGCATTCTGCTATATAACTGAAGTCTTAAAATTTATGTGCTAATGAAGAAAGGTGATTTTCATCCCCACAGATTAAAGACAATCGACA
This sequence comes from Fukomys damarensis, assembly GCF_012274545.1. Classification (NCBI taxonomy): domain Eukaryota; kingdom Metazoa; phylum Chordata; class Mammalia; order Rodentia; family Bathyergidae; genus Fukomys; species Fukomys damarensis. The sequence goes on from NW_022900935.1 coordinate 7,418,247, forward strand.
TCATAGTGCGTAGCATACAGGATGCTGAACTATTGGTCAAAGGTTATGAAATCAAGCTGAGTCAAGAAGAAGCAGTACCAGCAGATCTCTCAGCTCTGGAATCCCATCGGTCCACATTGCGGGTCAGTTCTAGTTTCTTAAGAGGTTGATTTAACATATCTATTGCCTTCAATTATCAGAGAAATGCAGTTTGTTTTGAATGGCATACTGACTTAAGTTTGCATTTGAACTGAACAAAATACACTTAATATATTTTAACATATACACAAAGAAAGTATTAAGCAATATATCTGGCTAGAAAGGGAAAAAGTCTATAACTTTGAATTTGAATTTACACATGCACACACACACAAACACAAACACACACCATAAAATCACAGCTTAACTGCACACAACCAGTGGTTGTAATGCAAGTTTGTGAAGCATTTAGCTATTATCTCATCTGATTCTCACGATCCACTCTGTGAGGTGGATGGGGAGGGATATTTATCCTCCCTTACAGATGAGACTCAACTGGATAAATAATGTATCCTGATTTCAAACACAAGGTCTTTGCACATTTTCCCATATGATATGCCTGCCCTTGACTGCCCAGTGTGCATTAGAAAAGCAGAGACCATGACTCATGGAGGCATTTCTGGCACAAATACTCTATAGCCTAGTTTCTGAGTCACAGTTACACTGTGGAGTCCACTGCAGACAGTGTCCTACTTCTTCCCTTATTCACAGTGCTTTTAAGCATGGAAAACATTTAACCTATTACTGTGCTTATGTTTTTATAGCACTGGCTTAGTGATGTGAAGGATAAGAATTTAGTGTTCTCAGTCCTGGATGAAGAAATTGCCAAGGCCAAGGTAGTGGTAGAGCAGCTGAGTCATCTGACATCAGAGCGAAGCTTGGATTTGGAGCGCTATCAGGAAAAAGGCTCTCAGCTACAGGACCGTTGGCACCGTGTCACTGCCCAGTTAGAGACCCGGTGAGTGGCAGTTCCAACTTTTTTCCTCTTAGGGTTTGGGGACCAGGACTTAAAAAAAATAGAATTATATCCATGAATTCATTTTTAAAGGCAGGAATTGATAGGGAGGTGCAGAAATTTAACAATAGTATCAATTATGAGTAAGATAATGACAGAAAATGGGGATCATTAATGTCAAGACAGACTTGAAGCTTGCCTTCAAATTAGCAGTGATGATCTTATTAATTGCTCTTCTAGATCCTACATCTGATCTAGTTAAGTCATGCTGATGATGGCTTTAACAATATACACATGAAGGTCATATAATGATCCTGGTTGTGATTCTTGTTTAACCAAATTTGAGCCATTTTCATATTGGGGCCTTGCAGAATTTCTTGTTTCCATTGCATTTGCTAATTGGTGGTACTATTTCTGTTACTTGAGCTTCTTTCTGATGACAGATTGAATAAACAAGGCAAAAAACTATACTTTTTTGAGGCTCAGCTGGATAGGGAAATATGCAGAACAGTTTATCAATCCATATAAGTTGAATTACTATCCCAAGGCTGATTGAAGTAATATAAGTAAATAGCAACTACTATTTTTCACTTTTCTCATTCTCTGCCCCTAAGAAATTACAGTGATTCATAAAGCATAGCTGTTGTTTAGTGTTCATAAAGGATACTCTCTCAAGGGTACATACATGTGTACCATCAGTACCATGTTTTTGATAATCTAGATGAAACAGTGAACAAGGACTATCACAGGATTCCATACCATGAGAAGGTTTCTAGAACGAGTCGGTTCCAACTGATTTCTACTCAATTTTAGGGCAGTAAGTATGTGCTTAAGTGTCACTCAGTCTTGCATCAGTTATTTCCAGAAATTAAGTTGCATTGTCTGGTCAAGCCCAAGTGGAGGCCCAGGCAAAGGAGGGAATTACCTCATTTCCTGTATTGTGTTTGTAATAAGATCTCTGATATCAGTTTCCCTTTGCTCCTACAGTCAGTCTGAGCTAGAAAGTATCCAGGAAGTTCTGGGAGATTACAGAGCCTGCCATGGAACTCTGATCAAGTGGATTGAAGAAACCACTGCCCAGCAGGAAATGATGAAGCCAGGGCAGGCAGAGGACAGCAGAGTGCTGTCAGAGCAGCTCAGCCAGCAGACGGTGGGTGTGGCTCACCACCATGGTTATTAGCTTATCATAAAAGAGGGTGATGTTCTAGCAGTGTAAAGCTTCCCCAAAGAGCACGACATTCTAAGTCACTGCTTAGAGGGGGTTCAAACAGATGTTATAAAGACGCTGGTTTTACATTTAGGCCAGAGGGACTTGTTCCTTTGATCCTGAGTTTTTATGACTATATATTGAAATCATTCAGTGGACAAATAAATAAATCTTACAACTTTTCTTTTTGAACAGAGTTTAATGAACATAGTTCATTAATCATTTAACTACCTTATAAAGTTATTATCATTAGGATTAAATGAAGTGTACATGTAAAACACTAGGAACAGTGGTTCTCAAAGTGTGGAGCTGCCAGGCATGGTGATGCATAGCTGTCACCCCAGCACTTGGGATGCTGAGGTTCAAGGTCAGCCTGGCTACATAGTGAGTTCAAGACTAGCCTAAACTACTGTATATAGCAAGACTCTGTCTTAATTAAAAAAAAAAAAAAATATGTGGAGTCCAGAACAGAAACATTGGCCTCACCCAGCAATATGTTAGAAATGAAATTCTTAGGCCTCATCACAGGTTTACGGAGTCAGAACTGAAGTTGGGGCCCAGCAACCTGTATTGTAACTAGCCTTCTAGTGATTCCAATACAGCTAAGATTTTTTTAACCACTGCCTTAGAACATACTAAATCCTCACTTGTTCCACTGATGATAATGTTGTGATACTTTTGTTACTAGGATCTGTTTGCAGAAATTGAGAGAAATCAGACAAAACTGGACCAGTGTCAAAAATTTTCCCAGCAATACTCCACAATTGTAAAAGTAAGTCTATCACACATAAATGATCTCAAGCTTAGAAAAAATCTGCATTGTGACTTTAATTCTGTTTTTGGACAAATTAAACAGCTCTTTTGCCAGAGGCTTGCTCCATCCTCTGTAAATACATGTGTATTTCCTATGGCCCCTTGTTTGAGGATGCTCAGACACTATCTATGTTTAAAGAGCCTCCATTTAGATGACCACAGTCCTGTCAAATTTGCCATGTTAAAAGAAAATATTTGTATTTGCTTTTCAGATGCACTTCTCACATGTCTTGCTTATCTCAGGAAATAGTATCTCTAATTTTCCTAGCTGGTGAAGCAAAAAGCTCAAGAATCACCCTTAACCCTTCTTTTTGCCTTAAACTTTTTGCATAGTCTGTAAGTTCTCTCTATTGGTTTTGTCTCCAGTTTTGTCTGCATCAGACTACCTATTACTGCTGGGGATTTAGTTTAGTGGTGCCACTGCCTGCCTTGAAAGCTCAAGGTCCTGAGTTCATTCACACACACACACACACACACACACTTCTGAATACCTATTATTATAGCTCCTATATCTCCCAAATTCACATCTAAGTGAAGAGTCTTCCTGTGACTATTGTAGTACTGCTAAATCCATATCTTGCTTCTGTTTCTGCCCTCATAGGCTATTTTCCCACATGGGAGCTGGACTTATTTTTTTTAGAGCATATTCCCTGTCACTGAATATTATTGATTATAAGTTGCATCATAATTTTTTATATACCAAAATAAAAAGAAACTGCCAGTTATACAAAATACCATTGATTATAAGATAAGTCAAATTTTAGAGAAACAAATGTGAGGGAAATGTACACCTTATAACAGATGAAATATGGTAAATTGGGTCACAGCATTCCTTATTTAAAATGGTCTGATAATTGCATATCATACTTGTAATTTTTCAATTTTTATATTGTTTATAATGCCATACATAATCTGGCCCCTTTTTCTCTGACATCACCTTTAAAGAAAAACAACTGAAGATCATTATATATCTATGTTTTATGTGATTTTTCATTAGAATCTTAAATTCTAGGTGAATAAGATTTTTTTCTGACTTGCTTTTCACTGTATATAGTTATACTCAAAACAACACAAGCCCTGTGATAGTTCAACAAATGAAGGCATACATTTTTTTGGTTAATAACAGAAGAAAAAAACTGAGTTCAAATTCTAATATTCCAGGTTTGAGACTTTGTGCAAATACTTAGCCTCTTGAGTTTCTGTTGCTGTATCTATAAACAGTATCTCGTAGAGTGACTGTCAAAGTTAAATGAGATAAGTATACATAGGACAGTGCCTCAGACTGAAAATACACTCAGCAAATTTACTCAGCAGATGTTATTATTAATATTTTATTACAACTACTGTGCTTTTTATATTTCCTTAAGGAACACATTCCAGGTTTTTTTGATTTTTTTATGTGTAGAATTTTCTAAGTAGATGACAGGAGCATAACATTCTAGGCAAAGGAACTCTGTAATCAAAGGCACAGGAGTAATGAAAACACATGATTATGTAAGGAAAATAGCAAGTATTCTGGTGTACCTAGAAAATATATGATACACATGGCCTGTGGTATAGCTTTGGCTATCAGGCACAAGGGCCTGAGCTTCATCCTCAGCACCACACACACACGCACATGCACATGCACACGTGCACACACACACACACACACACACACACACACACGAGCCCCAAATAATAATAATAATAATAATAACAGCAACAACAACAGTAATAATAATGATAAAAGATGAAGAATTATAGTACATGAGAAGCAGCAGCTGTGGAAAATGACCAGCAAGGTTGGGGCTCACCTATGAAAGGCCTTATTCAGCTATTTCGGCTTTATCTTTTTTGCTTGTTCTCTAAAATGTTGTCTTTGAGTTGTAGTCAGATCACCTGGGAGACTGTCAGAAGTGCAGGCTCTCAGACCTACTGAGTCAGGTTCTACATTTTAATAAGGTCCCCAGATGATTCGTACGCATGTTAATGCTTGGGAAGCTTTGCTCTAGGTCATTGAAAACTTAATCAGAGGAACAATGTTGTCACCTTTGTGTTTTGGAAAAGGTATTGTGGCTTCAGGATGAAAAGTGAATTGAAAGTGAGACAAGAAGCAGTGAGAATAGAAGGAGCTCTTACCCCAGTCCTGTGAGAGAAAGAGCCCTGGACTAGAGCAGCACTCGGGGTTGCAATGGAAGTGGCACAGTAGCTCAGGAGATGAGAAAAACATCTACTGGGGGATTAAAAGACAGAGATTCTAATTTAATCTGCTACTCACCCACAGAGTTAATTAGGGAAATTTATATGAGGTTACAGTTTCCCCATGAATGAAATGAAAGTGAACCATAAATTGTAGTAGACTCAGAAGTTATCAAGTCCCAAGGACTAGCTCTAGACTGAGCACTGGCTATGAGAAATGATAGGAAAAAAATCAAAAGATTAATACATATGACACTTAAAACTAAACGAAATTCAATTTCTCAGTGTATTTAAATAGAGTTTTATTGCAACTCAGCCACATCCTTTCTTTTATCTATTGTCTTAGCTGAATTTATTTAAAATTGCAGTTAGGGTAGAGTGTGGCCCAATATTTTCTGTCTGGCCCCTTTTAAGGAAATTTTTAAATCTCTAGTCTGAATGATTACCAGAGTACTTCCAGCAGTGAAGTGCCATGGTTCCATTGCAGGATACATGTGAGCTATAACACCTTAACTAAATGCAGTGAAATCTCTTCCTCTCTCAGGACTACGAATTGCAGCTGATGACGTACAAAGCCTTTGTGGAATCACAGCAGAAGTCCCCTGGCAAACGCCGTCGCATGCTTTCCTCTTCAGATGCCATTACACAAGAGGTGAAAGGGCAGGGAAAGGAAATATGCCTCTGTCTTCCTTTAAGAAAGATTCATTTGTGGAGGCCTTACAATTTGATTTAGGGCCCACCTTCCTTTTGAGCATGTGACTCCATGCAAATTAATTTTTGAAATTTACTTTCCTGGCTGATAATTTGTCTAATTGTTCTTTTGAACTACAGTTCATGGACTTGAGGACTCGTTACACAGCGTTGGTGACCTTAACAACTCAGCATGTTAAATATATCAGTGATGCACTCCGGCGGTTGGAGGACGAAGAGGTGAGGATATTTGGGTAGCTTAGGCTAGTTTTGAACTTACTGCAATCCTCCTGCTTCAGCCAAATCCTGAGTGCTGGGGTTACAGGCATCCGCCACTACATTTAGCTCCATTTATAAATATCTTTGTGGTAGAAATGTGATCAAAGATCTTCAATAAAATATAATTTGTTAAAAGAAAATATTGAAACTTCCAAATTTCATGCTATGGAATGCTATAATGTTAAAAATAATGAAATAGATTTGGGGAAGGAGCTGTTTTTTGTTTTGTTTTTTGGTACTGGGGATCAAAATCAGGACCTTGTGCTTGCAAGGCAGGCATGGTGCCGCTGAGCTAAATCCCTAGCCTAGGAGTGGGTGTTTTGAGACAGGGTCTCACTATGCAGTCTAGGCTGGCCTCAAACTCGTAGAAGTCCTCTTGCCTCAGCCTCCGAAAGGATGGAATTATAGGCATGCACCACTATGCCCAGCATGAAATAGATTTAAGTGAATTGACATGGAAAGATATTTATAATGTATTAGTATATTATACTCCGTATGATTTCAGTTAAAAAGCTATAAAACAAATATACAGTATGGTATAGAAACAAGATTAGAGGTATATGTATCAAACTTCTAGGGATAAGATTAGGTGTACATATATTATACATTTCAGATTGATTGCATTTTTTGTAATTAGCATGTAGTCTTTTATAATTATAAAAATCTATATGTTTACAAATACTTAACCACTCATAAAAATGCTATTAAAAACATTAACCTCATCTAACTTTGCCTATTAAAAGACTTTAATTTTGTTTTGTTAATGCTTAGTTTATAATCTTTTTCAGCCTCAGTCTCTTCACTGATAAGCCTAAGAATTGTGAATGTATGCAAGATGCTGTATGTAAAGAGTAGTAATTTTCTTGTCTGTTTTAGGAATCCCGAAGTCATGCCAATTTAATGAGACATTGACCAGAGTACTGATTTTTTATTTCCCTTTGTAGAAAGTTGTAGAAGAGGAAAAACAAGAGCATGTGGAGAAGGTTAAAGAACTTTTGGGTTGGGTATCTACCCTGGCAAGGAATACACAAGGAAAAATCACTTCGCCCCACACCAAAGAATCCACAGATATTGAAAAGGCTATTTGGGAACAGCAGGTGAGTGAAAGGCCAGTCACACTCTTCAGGTGGATGTAGGAATGCACCAGAGAAATAACAAGTCATGTGTGGACCTTTCCAGAAGAAGCTTTTACCTTAGTAAATAAGTTTGAGCACTTAGAGAAACATTGAAGTCAACTTTGTTGTTCTGCCTTTTTCATATCAGACATAGCCATAGATAATAATACCTGACCTAAGCTGTACTTTTCCTGTGATTTTTTTAAAAAAAACTATTTCAAGCTGGGCGTGGTTGCGCACGCCTGTAATCCCAGCACTCGGGAGGCTGAGGCAGGAAAATCGCTGTGAGTTCGAGACCAGCCTGAGCTACATAGTGAGTACCAGGTCAGTCTCAACAACATAGTGAGACCCTGTCTCAAAAAAAACCAAAAAAAACAAACAAACAAAAAAAGCTATTTCAAATAATGTTGCACTTTTTAATTCTTGAGTTTTTCATTTATCCCTACCATATAGGTTCTGGCAGAAGAGCTGACAAACAAGAAAGAACAAATTTCTGAGGCCATTAAAACTTCACAGATCTTCTTGGCTAAGCATGGTCATAAGTGAGTATTAAATAAAAGCTATTGTTCATCTTGGGACTCAGGGTCATGGTGAGTATTCAGACTGGAGAATTCAAAGCAGCAAGATCCAGATTGTGAAGAACCTTGGAGCTCATACTGAGGAGTTCACATTTTACCTTGTTGGCTATAGGGGGACATTTTAAATGATTGGATTTTTTTGTTAGAGTTTCTAGAACAGTTACACAGAAAAAGAGTTGATATGGGGCAAGATTATGAGATGAGAGCCAAATTAAGAGGCTGTCTTGATAATGAGGGCAAGAAATGATGAAGGCTGGAGGGGAGGAGACAAAGATTCAAGAAATATTAAGGACAGTGAATCTGTGGGTTTGATGACACGTGAAAATCATCAGATATCTCTCCCAGGCCTCTGGCTTAGGTTATATAATGATGCTACTAACCAAGATAGGGAACACAGGAAAAGCATAGGTTGAAGGAGAAGAGGGTACCTTATATATCAGACATTTTGAGTGTAAAAATACAGTCATTAGGTTAGAAATACCTAGTGTTTCTTAGGTGACTACATTAATCCATACCTTATGTGGTTTCCCAAAGGGGTCCAAAAGCCAGATTCATATATAAGTTTAGAAATAATGGCAGAAGTCTAAAATGTCACAGATCTGAGTCATCAGCATAGTACAAACCAAAGGAGTAGATTAACCTAAAATCAGCTTTCAGGGCTTTTTAGTGTATGCAGGAAGCTTCAGAGAAGGAAAGGGAAATGCTGAGTGATGATGTCCCACAACCCAAGAGAGTTCTAGAGGAAGGAGTAGTCAGAAGTCAAAGTTTGAAAACTATCAATTATATTTGGCAAGTTGGAAGTTTTGCAGGATTCATGCGAAAAGTTGGGGAATTAATTCAGGTTTAGTATGATGCACAACAAATGAAAGGTGAGGAGATTGCTGATAGTGAAGTTAGACTGCTCTTTCAAAGTTTGGCCAGAGGAAATGAAAGAGATAATGCGGTGAATAATTAAGAGTGAAATATATAATCGAAAAAGCTTTGTTTTCTAAGAAGATTGGAGACACGTTTATAGCCTGAGTCTTAAGGACAAATGGAAGAAAGGTTCTAGAGGATGGGAGAGGTTGAAATTCATGAATGGATAGAAAGTGCAACCTTTATCAGGAATTGAGACAGCTTTTCCTCTGAAGTATGAGGGATTAATTAGGCAAGGTGTGCATAAGGTAATTTTGTTAGGTATGAAGACAGTCACTGAGTGAAGTAGCATCCACTTGTGTATGTGTTCGCTTTGAAATAGGCAGAGAGATATCATGAAAATTAAAGAGTGCTGAGGCTAAAGGAAGAAGGTATAGGCTGCAAACTCCCAAGAAGATTGTCAAGCAGTATTGAAGCCCACATGAACTTGATTTGATTGTGCTAGGATGTTTTCTTAGAATATTGAGTGGACAGTGCAAGAATAATAGTAAGGAGGGGATTTAGCTCAGTGGCACTGGAATGATTAAGAAGGTGGACCCAGGTTGCGGGTCTGGACTCCAAAGAGAAGAACCTGAAGATAATAGAACTGATAGGTTAAGAACAAATGGAAGAGGCTGGGGATTTAGTTCAGTGGCACCATGCCTGCCTCCCAAGCGCAAGGTCCTTAGTTTGATCCCCAGTACCACACCAAAAAAATGGAAGAATCTAGAGCTTGGAGAATAGTGAACATAGTTCATTTTCACATACAATACAGAATAGAAAAGCTAGTTGTAGGACTGACTCCAGTTCAAGAGATCATTAACTCTGGGGAGACAGAGAAATGAATGGACTTGGTGACAAATACAGTTGACTTTTTTTTTTTTTTTTTTTTTTTTTTTTTTTTTTTTCGGGGTTATTTTTTTTTTTTTTTTGTTTTTTTGGTACCAGGGATCAAACTTGGGACCTTGTGCTTACAAGGCAGGCATTAGAACCACTAAGCTAAATCCCTGGCCCAAGTTGACTTCAATTTTATCAATAATTTATTTTTTTCTGGAAAGGGATCTAAAATCAAATATAGTTAAATAGTAAAATTTGGTAAAGCTGGATAGGTAACAGGAAAATAAAAATTTTAAAAGTTTGTTAGACTATCAGCTTATACTATTTTAAAATGAGAATAGATACAGAAGAAATAAATACAAAATAGGAAGATAAGGTATAATCATGTAGTTGCAGTCTGAGATGAAGTAGAAAAATGTCAAATGATGACAAGATACAGGTTTGCTGTGTGTGGATAAAACTGAAGTAGAGAGGGGTCATTTGGAAGGAGGGGCTGCAGAATTGTAAGCCAAGGGTGGCCTAGCATTAGCATGACTTAAGAATCATGACTTGATTTGAGATAGCCAGTAAACTATGAGATGTCATCAGAGAATTCAGAAGAATAGCCTGCTAATCTGTACAAGAGTATGAAGTAACAGTTTTGAGGCAGTAGAGGAGAGTTTGGAGAATGTTTTTCCTAAAGAACTTGCATCTTCTAGGCTCTCAGAAAAAGAAAAGGAGCAGATATCTGAGCAATTGAACACGCTGAGCAAAACTTACCACGACCTTTGTGATGGCTCAGCAAACCAGCTTCAGCAGCTCCAGAGCCAGTTGGCTCAGCAAACAGAACAAAAGGTATTTTTAGTTTTTGTCTCCATGTGTTGGGAAGGTACCTCTTGAGTGGTATGAAAGCAGCTGTGCTGATTGATTGAAAGTCAGTCATTAGCTTCCTATGACCAATACGACCTAATTTTTTAACCTCACCGTAGCAACCATTTGTCCTGTGTTTCTTCACTGGGGTTCCATGATGTGTTAGTCGGTCAAAAACACCAGATGGCATTTATGGCAAAGGCTTTAGACTTGATCTACAGTCTTTTGCCATTTTGTGGCAAAAAGCAGTCAAGAACATAAATTCTGTTAGATCTGATCAAAGGGCAATAGGATTACTCCTTTGTGACATTGTTACCCTAAACTGGTAGCCAAAAGAGGTGAATGTTGGGAAGAAATAGCTGTGAACGTCTTCTCTCCATACAGTGAACAGTGGGTAATGTTCTGTTTCACAACTAACTGGTAGATTCATTTTGCTGACTGAAACACTGGTTCCCCTCACCCATGGTCATCCATCATGTGACATCTTTACCAGTTACCACTCCATGTTCATGTCCTGGACCATATGAAAGTCTCTATAGTTGCTGTTGGTTGTCCTAATTTCTGGATATTTGTGTGTATGTGTACACTTACCATATTATATACATGTGTCTTTGGGATATATATGTGTGTTTGCCTGCTTTTTTCCTGTGTTGTGAAGCAATGGCCAATTTGTGTGGGGAGGGTCAAAATTTAAGCTCATATGATCATGAAATTTGAATCAGATAATGCTCAAAATGATGTTTAGACAAAATGTGCCATGACTCTTGCCCTTGGATATAAATTTGTACACAGCCAGAGCTGTAAAAACTACAAAACAAAACCAGCTCTGATTTGATAGTATAATTTCAAAAAGCATGTGCTGGTATAGCATTCTCTATGTAAGGTGACCCACTTTTAATGGCTTGTTGCTTCACCATATAAGGGAGTATATGAAAAGTTTTAACAGGTGCTTGCTGAGAACATCCAGTTCTCATTTTGAAAGGTTAAAAAGAAGGGGGGGATAAGAAAAAAAGAAAGACAAGCTGCTGAGCACCACTACATTGAGCATGATGTGTCCCTGTACTGTGTGTGTGTTTCATGTGAAGTATTGTTCTGATTAACTGACATCCTTGCTTACAAGTTTCACTAACCCTTTGGAGTTTAAGCACAAATGCACAAAGGGAAAAGAGGACGACCTGTTTGGGGTTCTTTTTTGCAAAAAACAAACAGTCGCATGCTGGACGCTAACACCAAGCTTACACTGTGTGTGTGATACGGCTGAGCTGCTCCATAAAGCTCTATCTCTTATCTGCCAAGGCGTGCCCTGCAACTCTGGTAAGTAGAAGCCTTTTACGTTTTCTTTCCTTCTCTCTCTCTGTCTTTAATATTCTTTAGGTCAGAATGTCTGCATTTGGGTGCACTGAATGGATTTCTCTGAATTATTTCCCAGCTCAGTGCTGCCTGCCTATTCTCTAATTATGAGGGCATTAGGAAGAACAGTGTGGCCTTTTCTCTTTTGCTACCCTCCAGGCGTTTTTTTGAGTATCAGCATTTCTGAGACTCCTTGGATCCCACAGAAGAAATTAGAAGCTCTTCCCATCGCCCTTCCCTTTGTCATATTTTCTGCTTCTGCAAAGGCTTTACATGGATTTCTGAAAGGAATTTCTCAGATACCTCATTCATATGTCAATTGTCAGTTATTCCATTAAGCACATACAGTGAAGTGGGAAAGTGAACCAAATCTACTATTGCCTCATTTGCTATCTGTTTTGCATTCTCACAGTATGAAGTCATTAAGCTTGAAATTCTTGGTGCATGTTTTTAATATTTGGGGGAAATGACTTAATGATTTTAAGGGTTTTCTTTCTACCCATTTACATTTTATTTATCTAGTGTTTTTTGAACTGTAGGTTCTGTTCCTATATACTGAATGAGCAAAGTGTACTTTCATGGGGCTTACTTCTCCCTGAGAAATCAAATGCATTATTTAGGAAACAAGGAAGTGATTGGCAACTACTTCACGAAGCTCTTCCATGGATAAGTTATTAAGAGTTAAATAAAGGCAGGGGACATAGCTCAGTGTAGAGTGCTTGCTTAGCATACAATGAGACCCTGAGTTCAATCCCAAAACTGCGAGGAGTGGGTAAGCATTAAATAATGATCTGAAAGTAACACTGACCAGTGAGGAACACACAAAGTCATCTAAAGAAAATGACAAGCTGGGTACAGTGGCACATATAACTGGTGAGGGAGGCCGATGTAGGAAAATCACAAGTTCAAGTTCTGCTTGTGCAACTTAGCAAGACCCTATCTCAAAATTAAAAAATAAAAAAAGGCTGGAAGTGGAGTTCACTGCTAGTATTTGAGCCTCAGTAGTGTAAAAAAGGAAAAAGAAAGATAATGAACGTGAACTCTAAATACTATATTTCTGTAATAGGAGGCTTCAAAATTGGAAATCTGTAAGCTGGGCATGGTGGCGCATGCCTGTAAACCCAGCACTCAGGAGGCTGAGGCAGGAGGATCGCTGTGAGTTCGAGACCAGCCTGGGCTACATAGTGAGTTCCAGGTGAGACTCAACTACATAGTGAGACCCTGCCTCAAAAAATAACAGCAACAAAAAAAGTGGAAATCTTCAGGAGCTGTTTCTAATATCAGGAGGCTGGCAGGAGGATCGCTGTGAGTTCGAGACCAGCCTGGGCTACATAGTGAGTTCCAGGTGAGACTCAACTACATAGTGAGACCCTGCCTCAAAAAATAACAGCAACAAAAAAAGTGGAAATCTTCAGGAGCTGTTTCTAATATTTAAATTTACTAGGGCAATTTGAGAATGTTTAAGCTTTGCTTTATTTATTGATCTTAGGACCTGACTCCTTTGTGAGAAGTGACTCTGTATGCTTCTCTGGAACTGGCAATGGACTGAAGACAGTATAAAGCACAAGATTTAGAGTCTCACTTTGGTTTATTTCTGGAAATAACCTTTTGTTATTTTGTGACCTTGATCAAATTATTTAACATTGTATACCTCATTTCCTTATCTGAAAACTGAGGTTTAAAAATTGTTTTCATAGAAGTTTTACATGGACGAGATGCTAGTCCTCAGAAAACTTAGTAATAAGTGGTAGCTATTATGGTGGCTGTGTTACTCACTCTTCTCTGGACCAGAGGAAAAGTTACTAGTGGATCGAGAGGCAAGGATTCCCATTCTGTTCCATCCTTGCTACTTCCAAGTCCTAGAACTAATTTAACTCAGAGCCATTCTCTTAGGGGAAGCTATCATTGGCCACCAAGAGTGTGACTGTCCCAGTGGCCAGTTGCTTAAGTAGTGTTCACAGGCCCATTTACTGGGATGCCTAGCTATTTCTTGGCTGTTGGGCTGCTTAATTCTCTCATGTCATCCTGTGGACCCATCCTGTTGTAGTGTCAGCAGAGAAATGCTACTTCCAGAATCTTCTTCCTGGGTTGCAACACTAAGAAGTTGTTATATGGGGTTGAATTCTCACTTTTTGAGAGCTGGTATGTGTATGTAAGAACCTTTGTGGTGACTTAGTTTTAGAAGTAGCTGTCCTCTCACTTTCACTGCTTGCTACTTTGTATTGCTTGTCATTTAGATGTGCTTAATGCTATGTATCATGTTTCAAAAGTAATCTCTGAATTTCTAGCCGTGCAGTTTAGAAAAAATATTTAACATTAACACTGCCAGTCTTGCTACAGAGTATTTCCTATGTGTTAGGACTTATCCCAGGTTACATTTTTCTTGTGGTCAGAATTTTATTTACTGTAGTTGTGCTTCACCATTGATTCTGATTCTTTTTTTCTTTTTCATTTTTTCTCTAGGATTGCAGAGCAGTTGCTGGAGTGATTGACTTAGGCACAGTGGAGATATTTCCCATCTTCAGAGCCATGCAAAAAGGCCTCATTGACCAAGATACAGGCCTTGTGCTCCTGGAGTCCCAGGTTATCATGTCTGGCCTCATTGCCCCTGAGACCAGTGAAACGCTGTCTTTGGAGGAGGGCCTAGCCAGAAACCTCATTAATTCCCAGATGTACCAGCAGCTCCTGGAGCTACAGGATGCCCTGTTCTTAATAAGCAGGCACACTGAAAGCAAAGGCCCTCTTTCTGTGGTGGAAGCAATTGAAAAGAGAATAATCAGTGAGAGAATTGGACTGAAAGTCTTAGAAGCTCACCTGGCAATTGAGGACTGTATTAACCTGGAGGAGGCTTTTCATCAAGGCCTCATTTCCACTTGGCTTCATTCGTTAATAGAGTCTCACCTGAGATCATCCAAGAATTTGATAGACCCCAACACAGCTGAGAAAATCAGTCTGCTGGACCTGATGCAGAGATGTATTATCCACAAGGAATCAGGATTGAGATTACTACCTGTCAAGCAGTTGGCAGGGGGAATGGTGAGCTTGAAGTCAGGCCGGAAGGTTAGCATTTTCCGTGCTGTTCAGGAAGGACTAATAGATAGGCAAGTCACTGTCCGGCTGTTGGAAGCTCAGCTTTTTGCTGGTGGCATAGTTGATCCAAGAACAGGACATAGACTTACAGTGGAAGAGGCTGTAAGACACAATTTGATTGACCAAGATATGGCCTGTGCTATTCTCATAAGGCAGCTGCAGACAGGAGGCATCATCGACACTGTCACTGGACATCGCATGACAATAGATGAAGCAGTGAGCAATGATCTAGTAGCTGCTAAGATTGCCCTTGTGATTCTAGAATCCCTCTGGTCATTCATGGGATTGTTATGGCCTGATTCTGGGGAGACCCTCCCAATTACAGATGCCCTAGAGCAAGGTATTGTGTCTACTGAACTAGCACATAATATCCTTAGTAATCGACAGCATGTTAAGGCTCTGTTTCTACCAGCAACCACAGAGATTTGGACCTGGAGGAATGCAATAGAAAACGGTATCTTGGACGAAGATCTCGCCAATAACTTAAAATCAATTTGTATACCTGATGTAATGCCCAACATGCAATTATCAAACTCTTCAGATAGAAACAACTTGAGCACTACTTCTGGAGCAGCAGATCTACCATGTAGCAAAGGCCAGACTGAGGGCATGGCAAGCCATGGTGAGAAGCTGTTGTTTCAACTGATGACTCACAGCTATATTAATGTCCAGAATGGACAGAGACTGCTTCTTTTAGATGAAGAATTGATGGAGACTCTAACATCCAGAGATGAGTATCACCCAGGTCCTCCAGTAGTGTTTGGAATTGGGCATGAAGGGCTACACACTCCTGAAAAATTGCAAGAATCTGTGAATAAGAATACAGAAACTTTCAGTGATAGGGTTACTGTGAGGCCGTGTGAACTCCAGTTCCCTTCTCAGAATGAAGAACATAGCAATCAGGAAGACTGCTCTGAAGCAAAAGGCCAAAAGACTGATACAGGAATAGAATATTCTGTAGAAAATCCTGAAAAGCATCTGTTGGTAGGAGAACAAAATGTAATTAATGCAAATGTCGATGCTTTGAAAGTTACGAATAAAGTCAAGTCAGAGTTACAAAGGCAATTGTCAGATACTAAAAAGGAAATCCACACAGAAATGTCTACCAGAGAAAATGACCCCAAAGGACTCCTCCTGGTGGTACCCCCTGAAGAAGGGCCCTTGATTTGCAAAGATCTTTTTCCTGTTGGAACCTCAGAGAAAGAATGGCAAGCTCCCAGAAAAACTTCCCTTACAAGTCAGAAAGAAAAAGCAAAGACTTTTAAGGTTGAATATACCCCAAGTGAAACTGAAAGACCTCTTATAAATTCCCAGAGCAAAAACTCACAACTTCACGTAGAGAAATCTCTAGATTTAACATCAGAATTAAAGTCAGAAAATGATATGAATATTCATTCTTTGGATGAAGAGAAGGTATCTCATAAAATGCTTCTGGCTAGGGATGACCATAAAAAAAGCCGAGAAGGACAAAGTGTTGCAGATGGTAATATGATGTTAGAAAAGATAGGGACACAAGATAATGACAGTGAAACTTCCCTGTTGAGCAGTCATCCTTCAGAATTGCTTGAAGATGCTACCTTAAATATGTTATGTGCACAGCTACGAGATGGCGGTATTGTTCATAAAGAAACAGGTCAGAAGCTCTTACTAAATGAAGCAATAGCCCAAGGCATTGTGCCCAGCCACACTGCTGTGAAACTTATGGGGAAAATGAATATGTTTCGGGGCTTCTTTGACTCTAAGACCTGTGAGTCTTTGACAACTGAAGAAGTCATTGATGAAGGTTTGATGGATGAGAAATTATTACATAAAGTCCTCATGACAGACAAAGCTATAAGTGGTGTCTTAGATCCCCGGACCCATACACTGTGCTCTGTAAAAGATGCAGTTGCAATTGGACTTCTTGACAAGAAAACAGCCAGCCAAATTTTAGAGGGGCAGGTGGTGACTGGTGGAATTGTTGACCTGAAACGAGGGAAAAGAGTTTCAGTAACTTTGGCTTCAAATCTTGGCTTGGTAGACATTACTGATCAGACAGGGCTTATAAGTCTGGAGAAGGCTTCCAAAGGCAAATTCACTGAAAAACCAGTTAGGGAGAGATTAATCAGTCTACAAATGGAAACAACAGGACTTGTGGACCCTGACAGCAAAGCCCCTTTAACAGTTGTACAGTCCATTGATAGAGGTCTTTTGGAGAAAGCAGAGGCCATTCATTTGTTGACTAAGCAGGTGGTAGATGGAGGTATTATTCACCATACATCTGGGATGAGACTCTCTGTCGATAATGCCTGTAAACACGGCTTGATTGGGGAAGATCTAGCCGAGCAACTCAAAAAGGTTGAGAATATAAACCTCCATCAGTTTTTTCATCCTGAAACACGGGAAACACTCTCTCTCCCTGAAGCCATAAAAACAGATCTTGTTGCCCCAGACTTTAAAAAAGAAATACAAGACATTCAGATCTTTAGTGAAAACTTTGTGGATCTCATTTCTGGCCAGAGATTGACCTTGGCAGAAGCTAACAAGCAAGGACTGTTAACTGATAAAGCAATATTATCTTCAGCACTGATGCATGGGGTTGTAGATCCTGAGAATTACAGAATTGTTCCATACTCAGAATTGGTAAAGAAATGTAAGATTGATGTTGAATCTGGACAGAGATACCTGGAAGTAATTCCCTTCTCAGACATTAAAGATGGGATGAGTGACAAAGTACTTCCATTGTCTGA
This sequence comes from Fukomys damarensis, assembly GCF_012274545.1. NCBI lineage: Eukaryota > Metazoa > Chordata > Mammalia > Rodentia > Bathyergidae > Fukomys > Fukomys damarensis. The sequence goes on from NW_022900935.1 coordinate 7,435,832, forward strand.
AGCAATTCAGCTTGGAAAAGTAGACTTTGTATCTACATTGAAGGTCTTGGAAGCTCAGGCAAATACTGGTGGTATCATAGATACAGCCACAGGAGAAAAACTGACATTGGCATCAGCTTTGGAACACAAATTGGTGGATGAGAACATGGCCAGAATTATTGCATCTCATCAAGTGTTAAGTGGAGGAATTGTTGACATATATAATGATAAGAGGGTGACTTTAAAGGAAGCTGTTGAGAAAGGATTTATCATACCTGAAATAGCAACTGTGATTCAGACAGATACTGTGAAGTCTGGTGATCGTGTAGCTCTTGCCAAAAAGCAAGATGAAATTGAAGAATGTGAATTAAAGGATGAATTGCTAAGAAAGGAGAAGTTAATTGCTTGTAACCAGACTGATGAAAAGAGTTGTGATAAAGGAGAAAGTGAGAGATTATTTGCACAAGAAAAGTTAACAGGAAAAATTTCCAAAGGAGAGCAGGCAAAAAAGAACAGAGAGATTTCTGAATTGGAGGGCAGGGATCGTGAAAAAGAGAGAGCTTCTCCAGGTACTGCAGGACCTGTGAGTGTCATAATTCCTAGTAACCTTAATAGGAAATCCTCGAGTCAAGTTTCAGTGCCATATCCTCACTCAGAAGTTTCTGATTTTAAACTCATCAAAGTGGCTAGAAATAACATGGAAAATAATACACGTGTAGAGCAGGAAAAAGTAATGACACAAATAGAAATAATCACTCATATGAAACAGTGTACCTCACATCTGGTTGCTGAAGAAGCAACAGAGAATAAAGAAGAAATGATTTCAGATGTACAAGAGTCTAATTGCAAAACACCAGGCAGATTTTTGAGTGAGCAGCCAATGAATACCATGGAGAAAAGTAAGAGAGAGAAGAGGGAAGTGATTGTAGAGAAAAGTGTCAACACATGCAAACCAGCCCATCTTTCTGAAAAAAAGTTGACTCAGAAAACTGCTGGTAGAGATGAGCATGACTCCAATATCAAGAGTCATTTTACGGAAATGATCAAAGGCGAAAGAGGGGAAGAAGCTGATAGAGGTATGGAGCACTCTGTTATTTGTGAAATTGAAGACCCTTCTTCCCCAGAGACACCTGAAGGAATTTCTGTAAGAAATCAAGATGCTTTAAAATTCTTCACCTCTACACAAGTCAATGAAGAGGAAGTAAAAAATGTAAGCCTCTGTTTGACTTTTAAAACAGAAGAAAATTTATCTCAAAAAATTGCTGGTAGGGCCCAAAGTGAGTCATTCCCTTCTGTGACCCCAAGACCTGAAGGATTGCACCACCAGCAATTAGTTGGAAAATCTCAAATTACAAATACATCACGAATTTCCAAAGCAGACAAGATGGCCCAAGGAACTACCAGTCAAGAGACCAACTTTTATCGAGGTTCCCATGTTACTTCTGAGACAAAGGAAACCAAAGATCTGATTTTCCCATCTAAAGAATGTAAAGAAAAGTCAGACCACGTAGTACCTTTTGATTCAACAAGTGCTCTTAAATTAGAAAAAATTACAGTTGCTAGAGTAGATCCAAAAGAAGTCAGTTATCTAGAATCCTCAGACAGAAAAGACCTTCATTATCAGGACAGCAAAGACAATCCAAAACTTTGTGAAATTCTCAAATCTAAAATAGTAACCCAAGAAACAAATGGAGAGAAACTTCTAGAAGTGGCAAGCCCTGTAATTACAGGTCCAGAAGCAGGGTCCCTTGAAGGCAGAGTGACACAGAAAAGTCCCAGAGTCTTGGTGTCCCTTCCAGAGAAACTCAAAGGCGTGTCACAGAAAGAGGGTGCAGGGCAAAAGGACACCATCATTACTCTTACTGTTCCGGAGATTAGTGAAGAAATGGCAGTTCCCCTGACATCATGCTCTGCAGTGACGATGGATGGGAAGACACCACAGGAAAAGCTCAACGAACAAACTCCTTTCATAGCTGCACCCGAGGGAAAGGGAAAGAGGAGTGGAGGTGTAAACCCAGAGCCCTTGAGACCAACTCAAGTAAGTCTCCCAGGAGTATGTTTGTGTTTTTTAAAAAATAAAACTAATTTAATGCTAAAACTCTTTAACTGGATAGAGTTGGCATATGTGTAAGTATGCGAATGTATTCATTGTAGATCACTAGATAATTCTTTAACATAACTTCGTATACTGTGATGTGTTTATAAGATAATTGTTAGAAAATTGGGTATTCATTGATTCTGAATATGTTCTTAAAATGTGTAGTGGTTTTTTTGTTTATTTGTGTATTTTTTGTGGTGCTCATGATTGACCCCAGGGCTTGCTAGGCAAGTGCTCTACCACTGAGCTATATCCTCAGCCTGGAGTTTTAAATTAGAAACTAACATGGTGCTAATTTGAAATACTGAGAGGATGCTAATTGAAAATTGGGATAGCTTTTGCTAAAATGATGCTTGTCAATTGATAGTTATGAGCTTCCATTCTCTAAGGAAATTAGTAAAATCGCTTGTCTGTTAATTTGGATTGACTTAGACAGAATAACATTTCATTTTACTCTGCCTTATGTGTAGTAAAAATTACTACTTTTGCCGGGCGTGGTGGCGTATGCCTGTAATCCCAGCACTCGGGAGGCTGAGGCAGGAGGATCACTGTGAGTTCGAGACCAGCCTGCACTACATAGTGAGCTCCAGGTCAGACCAACTACACAGTGAGACCCTGTCTCAAAAAATTAAAAAAAAAAATTACTACTTTTGCCGGGCGTGGTGGCGTACGCCTGTAATCCCAGCACTCGGGAGGCTGAGGCAGGAGGATCACTGTGAGTTCGAGACCAGCCTGCACTACATAGTGAGTTCCAGGTCAGTCTCAACAACATGGTGAGACCCTGTCTCAAAAAATTAAAAAAAAAAATTACTACTTTCTGTTTGTTTAACAAGAAACTACCCACTTTAATAGCCTACTTAAAGGAGAATGAGCCAACTGAATAATTTTCTTTTTGGGTCCACAGAATGTGTTTAACCGGCAACTCTGTTTAGAACATGATGAGAAGCTGGTGTCCTATCTGTCTCTGTTACGGGACATCGAAATGAGGACCAAACAGATTCAACCTTTGGGACTTAACCTGGCAGAATTACAGGACCTGATGTGTCAGGCAAAGGTAAATTCCAGAGACTCCCACCAGGCCCACAGGCTTCAAGTTAGCAGCCCCCATCTTCCTTGAAGATTCTAAGGCTTAAAAGAACCTGCCTAATTCTCCATTCCAGGGTAGTCTGAGACTCTTACTAGACATTATGGGCTTTGCAAGTGCAAGGTCCTAAGTTCAATCCCCAGTACCAAAAAGAAAAAAAAAAAAAGATATTGTGGGGCTAGCATTGGTCAGACTAGACCAGATGTATAATGGACAAACTTGAATAAACTTTGGTCAGACATTTGTTATCTGTATGACCTTGGATTAAATGATGTAAGGTAAAAGGCAGATTGATTAGGAAGCTGTTGCAATAATTCAAGCAAGAAGCATTCGGGGCATAAATATGTAGATTAGATATATAAATTAATCTCTTATTCTTAAAATGTACAAACTCACAAAAAGAGGAAAAAAACAGTAAAATTTTAGAAGTTAGGAAGCAAATGAGATAGCCCAGTCTTAAACTTGCAGTGAAGGAAGCTATGAAACAATCTAATTTACACTGCAGAACTCACAGCCTTGGTTTCTGGTAGCCTTAGAAAGCAGAGATGGGTTGAAAGTCTGCTCTTGAAGTAATTAGACCCTCAGATTTCCCAGTTTATTTCACATAGCCAAGCGATTGTGTATGCCCTGCTCCAACAGAAAACTATGGGTTTATCCTCTGAGGAAAATAATCCAGAGTGTCTCTAGAATAGGCACATAGCCATAATTGAAAATGAGGATTCCATGCTCAAATCAGTAGAATCCCCCACAGATGGACTAGATAGAGCATTTTCCCAACTTCATGCCCCACCACCATTACCTCAGTGAAAACTGCAGTCTGCATGTAGTTTGTCATCAACTTTTTAGGGCATTACTTTCAAACATGAGCATCTAGAAAGTTTCTTATGCAAAAGATAGGCTAAAACAAATAAAAGAAGTGTCTAACAAAATAGAAACTCTTCAGAAAGAAAAACTTGTCAGAGAACAGATATAAGAGCATTCTCCATCAGTGTGAGGTAAATGTTCTACCTGTTCCCAAGCACATTTTATTTGTCCTTTGAGTTGGTATCAATTTTGTTTGTTTTGATGTGGTTTGGTTTTTTGACAGGACCTCACTATGTAATTCAGGCTGACTTTGAACTCACTGTGTAGCCCAGGCTGGCCTCAAATTCATAGTGATCCTGCTGCCTTAGCTTCTGGAGTGCTAGGATTACAAGCATCCAACAGTGTGCCTGGCTTAAATTATATAAATTTTAATTTCTCTCTAGGAAAACCATATGATTTTCCATTTCAGAACTAAAATCAGCCTATGCATAGCACCTCCTGGGGAAAAGAATAATACCACTGTGAGAGAGGCACAAAAGTTGGAAGACCTGAATCCAAGTCCTTACTCGAGCTAGGTGGACTCAGGCCAAAAAAAAATTTGTTAAGTACTGAGGTATCTTTTTGTAAACCCAGAAAAATGTCTGTCCTGCTAACCTCATGAATTAGTGATTGTGACAACCAAGTAAACTGATAAATGTACATAAAACATTTTCTAAGTACTAAATCTCTGTGTAGACATGAGGCAAGAAAAGTATGTGCACAGCTGATTGCCAGATGGCAAGATTGCTCGTCTTGATTTTGAAGGTAATTCTCATCTGTCTCCTCAGGTATTAGACGGGGAACTACAGGACCTGTCCACCTCGGTGAGTCAGGAATTGGAGTCTGTGAACCCGATTATTGTCAGCCAGCCTCAAGAAGTCCCTGCTCAGCTGTTGAAAGCTCTAGCAAAAGATGCCAAGAACCTTCAGAAGTCTCTCAGCTCTGTGAGCAACAGTTGGAGCACCAGACTGCTCCATCTCCAGAATACTGTGGAAGTAAAAAAGGTAGTGTCTTGTTTATATTCATAAAGGCCCTTAACGCTTGGGCTGGCCTGGAGAGTTTTCTAACCTGACTTGCTGTTTATATCCTAGACTATGGTGTTAAATCAGCACACACAGCTAGAAGGCAAACTTCAAGATCTTAGAGCCTGGGTTGGCAACACCAGTCTTATTCTGAACAACAAAGAATGTGACGATGAAACAGATGTCGACAGCCTGACTCATTCTCTCCAACAGTATAAAGTAAATTTTCTCCCTATTCCCAAGCATGTTTTACTTGTCTTTTGAATTGTATCAATTTTATTTTTGTTCTAGGAAACTAATATCTACAAGTATCTTTTAGTCTGATTTTCTATTTCAGCTGTATGTAGTTTTTAAAGTTGTCATCTCCTTGGAGCTTATGATTAATGATTATGATTATTCCTAATTCAGCTACTCTCTGAGAGAGTCTCAAGAATGGCCTGTTATTACCAATTTCATCTTCTCTTTGTAACTGATTATCTAGGACCTGTTCCTTTTTGCCCAAAATCTGATCGTACACACACACTGATTTCAGGAAAGTTTTTGTTCAATGACCTACAGCATAAATTGCCAAACTTTTGTTTAAAGGGCCACATAATACATATTTTGGGCTTTGTAGGCCAGATTTAGCCAAGAGACCATAATTTGCTGATCCTCTGATTTAGAGATAGGTTTTTCTTTCTTCTTAAGCACCAAGTTAATTGGTTCTTCCTATTAGTCAATGAGAGAAAAGTAATGCAGTAAATATAGGGGGTTTTTCTGTAACATTGTTATTTTTGTTGCTGTACTTAACATTGCATCAGATAATATTCACTAGTTTGTCAACCTTGTGCTGTAGCTACAGGTTCCACTCTTAAACTCTCTTAGAAAGTCAGGAGGAATGAGAGTTATCCCCTCCTCCTTTTCTGTCCTTTCCCTTTTCCTAATATTAAGAAAAGCATTTTTCATTGGTGCCCTCCCCCAATTCTAAATTCTATGCATTTTCTTTTAGGAAGAGAATGGCAGTCTAATCTTATTTTCTTTGTGGAAATTTCATAAACCTATGTGCTCAGAGATACCCTGTTTTTACTGCATAATAATAACTGCATTACAGATATTTTATTTAATAAAAGTTGATCATTAAATGTTTGTGAGGAAATTATATGATTTTAATTGTCTAAAAACATGACTTTGGACAGTTTTTGCTACTTTAAGGGAACAATAACTGGTTTATAAGAAAACCTGACTAATCCTTCATAGTTTAAGAATGTATAAATAGCAATTGTTTACTCTAAAAATCAAATTTGTGTATTTCAAGTATTATCAAGTTGTGTATTTTCTCAGTACTAGCCTACCAGTAATTTACTGCTGCACAAATACAAGTAGATTTTTGGACCTAAGAAAGTACAATAGATGAGATACACTCAGACCTGAAATTCATGTTATACTTTCCAAAACTTTTTAAAAGGAATCTTAAAATGATTAGCAATAGTACATATCTGTTTGCACAAATAATTGAAAACTTAAGTGCATTTGGAAATCAAGGTCTAGTAAAGGAAACAATTATATTTGTGAGGAATTTGGAAAGACCAAAAGAGAGAAACTTCAATGCTAGTTTGACCCTAGGATCATCAGTGCCAGTTATAAAAATAAAGAAAGTTATCTCATTTTCTTGGTTCTTTGATTGGAATCAATAGCTTTTTCATGGAAAGAGAAATATAAGTTTTCTTTCTCTTTTTTTCCTTTTCCTCATGACTTTAGGATTTGAAACAGCCCATGGCTGAAAGGAAATCTCAGTTGGATGCTCTTGCTTTTGATATTCAGTTCTTTATCTCTGAGCATGCACAGGATTTGTCCCCTCAGCAGAATCGACAGATGCTGAGGCTTCTGAATGAATTGCAGAGGTCCTTCCAGGACCTTATGGATTGGACTGCAGCTCAGACGGATGCCTTGCATGGTTGCCTTCAACAAATGCAGCGGGAAGCCCAGGTTAAGGTCAGACTGAACCAGCAACTGGGCTTATTTTGTCTTTGGGATGTCTCCTGTTTTGGGGTTTTCTGGTCAGCTTCCATGTACAGGATCATGATTCCTACAGCCTGGCATTATCAGTTTTGAAATTTCATATCATTCAGGCCACTATGGCTCTGCCCCAGGAGGAAGCTTTTCTGGCTGTTTTTCTTGCCATGTTTTTGGTTTTGTGTTTGTGTGAGAGAATATATATGTGTTCATGTGTGATTGTATGTGTAAGTGTTTTCATTTTCATGAAGCTGTACCCTCACTGTGTCTCACTGTCTTTGACATTCAAAGGAAAATCGTAACAAGCCCCTTCTTCCTATTACTTTCTCCTGCTTCACCCTTAAGGGCTGTGAAGAATATCACGATACTCTGAACTCTTGCTAAGAATAGTTCTGAAAATCAGTTTTGGTCTGGAGCTGTTCAAATGATTTGCAGTAAGATTTTTTTTTTTTTTATAATCTTCAAACAGCTAACAAGGAAATATTAGAATGATAGTAATTTTTAAGAGTTTTTAAATTGTTATTTTCTAGGACCTTTCTTCACATTGTAGTTCCTGGTACTTACTCAGTCATGGAAAGCAGGACTTAACATTTTTTGAATAACCATCCTACAATCTTCCATCAAAATGAACTCAAACTTAGCATAAATGTATTAATAGTAACATAATAACCTTAGAATACCTGAATGATGTTTCTGCTTCTTCTGCTGTTTGAACAATAAGTTGGCATATACCTATACATACACAGCAAAATAATGTCAGAATTGTCATTATCACAAGCAAATCTGTCTCTGGGACTCCTTTATTAAATATTGTGCAAAATATAATGGAACTTTTTAGTCAGACTTGAAGGAAATTAAGTTAGTACCACATGTCCCCTTCTACTGGTCAGATGGTTGAACTAATTGAAATTGAAATAAAATGCTAACGAAATGCTTTTGATTACCTTCACACACACAGTGTCCCAGTTTAGTAATTTATATCACACGGTGTAGCCTTTGGATACTTAATGGAGTAGATTGATCTCAGTTACCTGAAGACCCAGCCCAGATCCAGAGTAGACCTCTGAGCTGCATGCAGCAAGTGCTAGAACTGCATGTGAACATTCCCCTTGAGCACGAAATTAATTCCACATTGTTTTATTAACCTTGTTATTTTCAGAAATGCTCTGCTTCTCTCTATATTTGCCCTGAATGCATGTGTATGTTTGTGTGTTAACTTGTTTGCTTTGCTTTTTTCAGATTCAGTCTGCACCCATCCTAACCCATGAAGATCCTGTTTTACAGCTGAAGAGCTCTTGGGAATTCTCTTCCAGAGCCCTTCTATTTATCCTAAAGAGGGGAGAGAGGGCCAAATTGGGCACCTGTTTGTAAGTGCAGGTGACTAAAACACCATCAGAAGGCAGAAACTGGTGGACAATGGTTTTAGAAGGATGTCAGGAGAACACATCATGCTCAATTGCTCAATTAGGTGCTTCAGTGTCATGCAACTGAGATGAGATCTGGGGAAAGGCTCAGGCACAGAAATATATTCCCTCTCTCTCCTGGGACCTGCCTTTTTCTGTGAAAGCATTGTAGACACCTCAAAGGACTGAGCCAGTGGCTATTCTTGGGCAGTTTCCTTCTCAAAATAGCCAAATCAACCTCTTTATGCCTGGCATATAATCATTCTACTTTTTGGGTCCTTTGAGGCATTTGATTTATAATGTCAGTTTAATTATTAAGCTCAGTTAGCTTATGAATTATTCAGGTCTTCTTTCTACTCCAGTTTTTCTAGTTTTCCATGTTTTGACGTGACATACAACAAAACATCTGGTTCTAGAGAAAGAATTAATTAGAACCACTAATTTACCACAATTATCACCATAATCATGGTTTTCATTATTTCCCACTTCCAAAGATAATAATAGCAGTCTGGCAAAGGAGCTCCCAGAACTGAACTAAATAATGAATATTCTTTCCTAAAACTGCCCCTCCTTATCATCCAGTCCACAGGCCCAGATCAACAGACTACTCACATAAGGGGAGCTCCCGAATATGATTTCTGTGCCTTTTCCTGTTCTGGTCTTGCACCATCTTTTCCATCCTTAAGATATAATCTTCCTCTTTTACATTTCAGGGCGTTACATATATGTAAATTCAAAGTTTTTAATTGTCTCCTGACTCTTTTGCATTTTAAATAGACTCTACAGAAACAACAAAATTCTTGTCATCAGAAACTGGAGGATTTATGCAGTTGGGTAGGACAGGCAGAAAGAGCACTGGTGAGCCGTCAGGGCAGAGCCTCCCAGCAAGATCTTTCTGCTTTGCAGAAGAACCAAAGTGACTTGAAGGTTAGTGTGAGTTACTCAGTTTTTCATTCCTTCAGAAGACAAATCTTTACAAAGGCTTGTATTGTACCAGCAGCAATAGTAAACAGACATCATCTCTGCCTTCGTGAAGCTCAGAGTCTGGTGAGGGAGATAGATAGTTACATAGATTCTCAAAAAAATGAACACCTAATAACTGTGGTATCTAGAAAGTTCTGTGAAGTCATACTGGAGACACCCAGTCTGGTCTAGCCCATGAGAAAAGATTAACTTGAAGAAGTGTCACTTCAACTAAGAAGTGAAAGCTATGTAGGGGTTAGTGCATGAAGGAGTGGAAAGAAGAACCAGATTCTTATGTTTGGGCTTGAGGTGGGAATGGCATTGAGCACACATAGTCAAGAACAGAAAGAGAGCAGGGCATGTTGGCAAATGCTATATCTCAGTACTCTGGGAGGCTGAGACAGGAGGATCACACTTTTGAGGCCAGTCTGAACAGTTTAGCAACTAGTGAGACTGTGTCTCAAAATGAAATATAAAAGAGAGCTGAGTATGTCGCTCGGTGTGAAGACCCTGAGTTCAATCCCCAGGACCTCCCCTTTCTCTCCCTGCCAAAAAAAGAGGAAAGAAAGCTATTTCATCTGGGCTTCAAAGAACAAGAAGAAGCTTAGTAAACAATGAAGTGGGAAAAAAGGCGGGGGGGGCTCATAACATGTAGGGTTTTGTAGCCATTTTAAGGAGAACAAGTGATAACCAATAGAGTACAGTAGTGTCCGCCTACCTGCTGGAGTCCAGTACCTCCAGTGCATGCCTGAAGCCACAGATGATAGTGAAACATAACACGTGGTTTTGTAGCCATTTTAAGGAGAACAAGTGATAACCAATAGAGTACAGTAGTGTCCGCCTACCTGCTGGAGTCCAGTACCTCCAGTGCATGCCTGAAGCCACAGATGATAGTGAACTGACATACTGTTTTTCTATACATATATAACTACAATAAACTTTAACTTATAAATGAGGCACAGTAAGATATTGACACCAAAAATTAGTAATAAAGTAGAACAATTATAACAGTATACTGTAATGAACATCACTACTCTGCTACTTTGGGGCCATTATTATGTAAAATAAGGGTTCCTAGAATATAACCACTGTTATCAGGCAGCTACCGAGGCAGCTACCAAGTGACTAACTGGTGGGTAGCACATACAGCATGGATACCCTGGATAAAGTTATGATTCATGTCCAGTGCGGGACACACTACTCAGAACGGCACACAATTTAAAACTTAATGAATTATCTCTGGAATTTTCTGGTTAATATTGTTGGGTCGTGATTGACCATGATTTACTAAAACTTTAGAAAGTGAAGCTCTCTCCAAGGGGGAGACCACTATTAAAAACCAAACCAAACAAAGCAAAAACAGGCCTTGGCTCTGCTAGAATCATGCCTTCAACTCTTCTTTATAGAATGAGTAATCTCACCAGGCATAGTGGGACATGTTTGTAATCCCAGCGCTCAGGAGGCTGAGGCAGGAGGATTTCTATGAGTTTGAGGCCAGCCTGGGCTACATAGCAAGACCCTTTCTCAAAAAAATAGAATAAATGATCTCTTTGTGGAAAACTCACTGCAAAATGAAAAACTCTGCTATCAGACATATTTATGGGCAATCTCTTTTTTGTCTGTGCTAAATCGTTGCCTAGAAAATTAATTATTTTAAAATGTCTTGTATTAGTTTAGGTGTAGACCTTAAATAAATTTTAGTTGGGAACTGTGTGCAAATATGTCCTCTGAGAAATTTCATCCTTACACTAAAGTTGAAGACTGCCATCCCTCTTTTCATGTGTTAAGGATTTACAGGACGACATTCAAAATCATGCCACTTCATTTACCACTGTTGTCAAAGACATTGAAGTGTTCCTGGAAGAGAACCAGATGAAACTGAGCCCCCAGGAGTTGACGGCTCTTCAGGAAAAACTTCATCAAGCTAAGGAGCAATATGAAGCTCTCCAGGAACAGACACGGGTGGCCCAGAAGGAGTTGGAAGAAGCAGTGAGCTCAGCCTTACAACAGGAGACTGAAAAGGTAACCACACCACCATAACACTTGATCTTCTGCCAAAATAAAACTTCTGTACATGTGTAAAAAGGTGAGGGAAAAGTGTCTTGTAAAAAGCATAGAGTCACCAAAAAGGGCTGGTTGAGGAACAGATCTTTGAGTCAGTCTTTCTTTTTGCAAGAAACATCCAGAAGGATTTCAGGTTAGGAATGTTAGCAAGAAGTAAAGTCAAACAAACCAAACAACCTTGCTATTTGTATACTCAGTATCCTAGCTATTGAAAGAACTTAGGTAAGGTATTACCCTAAGAGAGGAAAAGTCAAATATTATACTTGTAACATGAGTCTAGATTGGTGGATCCAAGGTGCTAGGGAAGACATCTGTGCATTCTTATTGGGCTGCAAGTTATGTTCAGTTTTATCTATAGTTATGCTGTGGATTGTGGCACCAGGAGAAACCAAAAAGAGTAAAGTCCTTCGTGGTCCTCTGCCCCTGCACCAGCCCCTGGCTGATTACAATGAATCCTTCATTCAGCCTTAGTTAGGCTGTGACATTAATGAGGGAGACAACGAGCATAGGAAAGAAAAATAAGCTTCCTGCATTGGAATTTTGAAATACATGAGTGTAACTTGGCATGACCCACTTAATTAAAATATTGAAGAGCCAGTAAATAGAATTCAAGAGGCAAGTTTAAGAACTACAAGTTTTGTTTGACTGAGATAAGGTTGAAAGAAGTCTGCTTTTCTTTTAGGGAGTAACAGCCAGATAACTGAATGTGACTATGCTATTTCTTATTCTGCCAAACCAGGGTATCACTTTTACATACCTAGAAAGGATTCTGAGAAATCTTGGTCAGGTGGCAAAACTAAGTGATCTCTTAATAGTTTTTTAAACCCTAGGATTTAGTACTCCGTTTTTTCTTGAAGCAGTGAGATGTAGATGAAAACTACACATATAATAATTATGTGCAGTATAGTAATAATTGCTACAAAATAATTATTTTCAATGGGTTTTTAGCACGTATAAATTTTGGTATGTGTAAAGACCATTTATCCCCGGAATTAGAACAACTCTTTCATTAGCAAGACTCTCACCACCTTTACTTGATAGGTGGTTTAATAGTTAACTTAGATCTTCTCACTAGACTACCTCTATGGCTTTTAGAGTAAAGCAGCAAAGGAACTGGAAGAAAACAAGAGTAAGATTGACGCTCTCTTGAATTGGGTGACTTCCATGGGCTCATTGGGTGGACAGCCGCAGACCAGCCTTCCAGGAATGGAGCAGCTCTCTGGAGCCAGCCTTGTGAAAGGAGCTGTGGATACCACTGATGGTCACGTGGGGGTAAACCATGCCCCGGAGAATCTGGACAGGCAGTGTGAGAAGATGAAGGTGAGGTATCAGCTTGTCCTTGCTATGCTAGGGGAATCTCTTTCACCCTGGGCAAGTCACCACAACTTCCTTTCCCCTAAATCCAGTGAGCACTACTCTGTTTTGTCTTCTTTGATGTATCCTTAGCTTTGAGACTATTCCTCTTGAAATATTTTCTCCCTTGGTTTCCACCATTCTGCTTGGTCACCCTTCTTTTCCTCTGGCTGGTTTTTGAGGTACTGTGAGGCTTCCATCCTTTTCATCTTTCAGAGTGTTCTTTCCTTGGGTAATTTCATCTGCACACACACAACACTTCAGTTACCAGTTGCACTAATGAATTCCTTGTATAGATTTCTCTCCAGCTGTGATGCCAGTCATGCTTTAAAATAGGAATTTTTATTTCCTGTTATACCTCCCTCCCTAATTAAATGTGTTCTCCTATCTTCCTCCTTAATTGCCTGAACTAGACACCACCCTAAATTCCTCTTTGCCTCACTATCTGTATTGAGTCTTTTCACCAAATCCCGTACTTCTTACCTCTCTTCCAGAGTGGTCCAGACTGTTTCATCAATATTGAGATACTGTAGTTTAGCCACTGTCAGTTTTCACTTTATTTTAGTAGCTTCTATTGATTTTCTTGCCTCTTGATTTTTACCCTCCAGTCCATTTCCTGTGCTACTAAATGGTCTTTCTAAAATATTATATCCCTGCTTAACCCTTTTAATGGTTCTCTGTTACCCTCAAGTTAATTCCAAACTGTAAAAACATGGTTTAAAATCCCTTTTGTTAAAGCACAGTTTACTGTCCTCCTCCCTCATTTGGCCTCATCTCTCCCCTTCTTTCACACTCGAGTCTCTAGCTATTGATACCTTTCAGTTGATTGACTATACTGTGTTCTCATTCTCCTGCCCCTTTGCATGGCTCTTGGAATCTTTTTGTATCTCTGGTGTAGAAAGTAAGGAAAGCCAGGCGTGGTGGTGCACATCAGTAATCCCAGCACTCAAGAGGCTGAGGCAGGAAGATTTGTGAGTTTGAGGCCAGCCTGGGCTATATACTGAGACTCTGTCTTAAAAAACCAAACAGAAAAGAAAGAAACTAAGGAAAGGAGCCTGTTTTTTTTTTGTTGTTTGTTTGTGTGTGTGTGTTTGTTTGAGACAAGGTCTCACTATGTAGTTGAAACTGACCTGGAACTCACTGTGTAGCCCAGGCTGGTCTCGAACTCACAGGGATCCTTCTGCCTCAGCCTCCCGAGTGCTGGGATTACAGGCGTGTGCCACCATGCCGGGCTACGAAAGGAGCCTGTTTTAGCTAATTTTTTGTTGTTGTTCTTCACATCTCAGCTTAGATGACCTTCTCTCAGAAAGAAGCACTCTTTACTGTTCCCCAAAGTTAGGGTATCCTTTTTACATTGTAGTGTTTCTCATTCTGGGTTGGTTTTGTGTGTGTGTGTGTGTGTGTGTGTGAGAGAGAGAGAGAGTGATTGGTGTTGCTCTTCTGGACAGTAGAATTTAAAGCAGAAACCATTTCTTTCTTGCCATTTATCTCTACCCATTTATGCATTCACTCAGTAAATACTGAGTGCCTGCTATATGTCACACATTGGAAATAAATCAAGGAATTAGTAACACATACCATCTTCAAAGAGCTAAAGGTGTAGTGGAAATGGGAAGGGTAGGGGAAAGGTAATAAGGGAAAAGGAAAAAAAATGAGAAAATGAAAAAATGGAAATAAAGTATTTGTAAATAGGGAGAGAAGGAAGGGGTAAAGGGAGGGCAGGGATAAGGGAAAAAATGAGAACCAAGACCTGTCATGTAAATCCCAATGATGCATGTAACTGTACTGTATCCCTAAAATGTACCAATAAACAATGAGGAAAAAAAACTATCTCCTAGAATGTTGACTGGCATGTGTAGGCATACTGTATTGAATGATTGAAAGATTATGTATGTCGGACACTTAAGAAATACATGAATCACATATTTCCATAGTGATAACTTTGTCATTTGGCTTACCAAGAATATTGTAGAGGTAACTGTGTGGTTCATTGCTTTATTTTGTATAAATAGAAATTCTGCCTCTTGCTTACCACTTCTGTACTCAGAAGATCCACTGTAGTGTTGCCCAAAGCCCTGGTTGTCTTAAACACCACAGGACAGAGATGGTTCTGCTGTCACAGAGAGACTCCCGACACCTCTTGCTGACTACAGTCCGCCTAACCAAGCAGCACTTACTCATGGGTAATGGATTGGATTGTGAGACATGTGGGAAGGGTACAGACAAAGCTGTCATACTGCTCTTCACTAGTTGAAGGAGAGTATCTCTTAACCGTGCTGAGATGATGTAAGACACTGAGACTGTCAGGTCACTGAAGCTAACTGAATAGTATTGTGAAGAAAAGTAGGCTTAGTCCTGCTTTAGGTACTTGCATATAAATACACAGGAACCCTGACTGAACTCCTACTGTCTTTTGTTATGCTATAGAAGAACATGTTTTGAAACAAAAACCCACACCTGTATGCTAGAATAGAGAAAAGGGGACACATAAATGTCCATAGACATAGCACATTCAAATAAAAAGAACAGACATGCAAAGCTAGGGGTGTAGCCCAGTGGAAGAGCACTAGCCTATTGTCATACGTACAGCTTATTTAGTTACTCACCCCTTCCATTACTGGTTGGCCGTTTGTACATTCTCATAGACGTGGGTCTAGTGAAGAGAGTCAGGTTCTGGCCACATTTCTGACCCCTATCTGTATGTATTTACTGAAGAAATATAACATCTTTTTGATATTCACGTATCTCATTTCACCTATGATGTCTTGTTGAAGTACAGACGGAGACCTCTTTTCACCTGTAGCTATTGACATTACATGGAATAATTAGAATTTTTCAAGTTTCCTTGCTGATTTTCTTTGTTTTGGTCGGGGGGTTTATTCACCAGGCCCATCACCAAGAATTGCTGTCCCAGCAGCAAAATTTTATTCTGGCCACCCAGTCAGCTCAGGCCTTCCTGGAGCAGCATGGCCACAATCTCACACCTGAGGAACGACAGAAGCTGCAGGAGAAGCTAGGAGATCTTAAAGAACAATATGCAGCTTCCTTGGCACAGTCTGAGGCAGAGCTGAAGCGGGTACAGACACTGCGGGATGAGCTGCAGAAATTCCTGGAGGACCACAGAGAGTTTGAAAGCTGGCTGGAACGGTCTGAGAAGGAGCTGGAGAACATGCAGAAAGGAGGCATTGGCCCCGAAGCACTGCCTTCCTTCCTAAAGCGACAGGGAAGCTTCTCAGAGGATGTCATTTCCCACAAAGGAGACTTAAGATTTGTGACTATCTCAGGGCAGAAAGTCTTAGACGCAGAAAACAGCTCTGAGGAAAGCAAAGAACCATCAACAACCAGAGACTTAGTGCAAGAGAAGCTGAAGGATGCGAAAGAAAGATACACTGCTCTCCACTCAAAGGTAAGGCCCTGGGTGTGGTGGTGCATACCTATAATCCCAGCACTGTGGGAGACTGAGGCAGGGGGATCACAAGTTCAGGCCCACTCTGGGCAATTTAGTAACCTACTGAAACACTCAAAAAAATTTTTTTTCAGTGGCTTTGCCACCTGCCTCACAAGTGCAAGGTCCCAAGTTCGATTCCTGGTATCCCCCACACACAAAAGAAATATTTTTAAGGGACCAGCTCTGAACAATCAATTCCCAGTATAAAGGAGGAAAAAAAATAGATCCTGTCTGCCTCAGGGTAACAATAATGGGGCTCAGAATAAGAACCCTAAAATACAGCGGGCAAATTGTATATAGACCACAGGCAGAGGGTTTTCATGGACTATGCAAAAAATGTAGAATGTGTAGCCTAATGGGCTAACACCTGATTCTGGCAGCATTGGGAGTATGTCTCACACCAGTGGTTAAGATGGAGGTACTTTGTATCCTGTATCCTGACCAGTATCATGTTCGCCCACAAGATATAATGCAGGAAAACTTGAACTACAGAATCATTCCTCCTGGACAGAACATCTAGAGTGAATTCTTTTTTTGTTGTTGTTGTTGTTTTGAGACAGGGTCTCACTATGTAGTTGAGACTGACCTGCAACTCTGTGTAGCCCAGGCTGGTCTCGAACTCCCAGTGATCCTCCTGCCTTGGCCTCCCGAGTGCTGGAATTACAGGCATGTGCCACCACACTTGGCTTAGAGTAAATTCTTACCTTCTGTCCTATCCAAAGAATCCCTCTTCCTCCTAAAATTTAGAATTTAGTCAATTCTTACCTGTCATACTTTCTGCCAGCATCTCTAATCCCCCAGAAGGAACACTTTTTGTGACTTTAGTCCCTAACTGCCTGCAGCCTGATGTGGATTTCTTTGACGGCTTGTCATACACCTTGTTAAGTCTTCCTGGGTATAAAATAAGGGTGAGATGAATAGTAGGGAATAAACAATGTGGACCCCTCTTAGTTAGGAACTGAGGCTACCCATCTATCCAAGGTGCCTGGCACTGTGTTTGTGACAAGTTACAGTGGGTTTCTGTAGCAACCAGGCTTTTTTTTTTATTGTTTTGTAGTGGTGTATACTGAACCCAGGGCCTCATGCATGCTAGGCAAGTGCTGTACCACTGAAATGTATCCCCTCTCCTAGGCTTCTTTCTCTGGGCTCTACTCAGGAAGCTGCTACCTTTGGTCTGACATTTCAAGTCTGTTTTTCTCTACACAGTGTACACGATTGGGCTCTCACCTGAACATGCTTCTAGGCCAGTATCAACAATTCCAGAGCAGCGCTGACAGCCTACAGTCCTGGATACAGGCTTGTGAGGGAAATGTGGAGAAGCTCCTCTCAGATACTGTTGCTTCTGACCCTGGAGTCCTGCAGCAGCAACTGGCAATAACAAAAGTAAGCCTGAACACAGATTATGATCATAGCATGAAAGCCTTGGATCAGCCAGTATTTGTATAGATAAAGGTGGTGGTTGGGATGCCTTGGACAATATCTGATCACTAAACATTTATTCTAATATCTATAGAGCTGTTAATAAACTGAGAAATATTTACAAAACTGCTTAATAATTCTAATTTCCTAGAATTGGATTTAATTGTTCACTTAGGTCTTCTTTTGTCTTTTTTTTTTTTTTTTTTTTTTTTTTCATGGACAAGCAGAAGTTACAAGAGGAACTGGCTGAACACCAAGTTCCCATAGAAAAGCTCCAAAAAGTAGCTCATGACTTCATGAAAATTGAAGGGGAGCCAGCCCTGGACCCTAAGCATATTCAAGAAACTACAGGTACTGCCAGGGATGTAGTTCAGTGGCACTGCATCTGCCTTGTAAGCACAAGGTCCTGAGTTCAATCCCTAGTACAAAAAAAAAGGCCAAACCTGAGAAAATACAGGTATTAAGTAGGGACAGTAACATTGTTCCCTTAATTCCTAGAATTAGCCTCTGTTGTACAAAATAGCACAGTGATGACAAACATTTTAGAGCTTTCAATAAAAACAGCCCACTATAGCACATATGCCGTAGGTTTGCCACCACTGGCATAGTGTACAATATATCATACATGCATCTGGGGGCTCAGTTAGGAGCTGGAGTTAGCGCCATGAATCACCATAGGCTTTGACCAAATAGTTCATCCTCCAAATAACTTTGCTTTTGCACTGTTGAAAATCATTCACAATCTGGCTTCAGCCATTTTTCCCAGGCATCTACCTTCTAGCCACACCCTCCTTCCTTTATTTCCCAAGTAAACCGGTCATTTGTGCATTATATTCCCTGTGAAGTTTTTCCTGTTGCTAAGCTACTGACATTTATTTCATGCATACCATGCATGATGAAATCTTGTTCATGCTTCAAGATATACCTGAGGCTACATCGTAGTGACTATAGTTAATAATAGTACATTATTATGCATGGAATTTGCTAAGAAAGTTGATTTTAAATGTTCTCACCATAAAAAGTGAAAAG
The DNA here is from genome assembly GCF_012274545.1 of Fukomys damarensis. Lineage (NCBI taxonomy): Eukaryota > Metazoa > Chordata > Mammalia > Rodentia > Bathyergidae > Fukomys > Fukomys damarensis. The sequence continues at coordinate 7,454,529 of NW_022900935.1, forward strand.
TATGTGAGATATTGCATATATTAAATAACTTGATTTAGTCATTTCATATTGTATTTATATATCTTAAAACATTATTTGCACACTGTATGTGTATATGTCTAACTTGTCTAAAAAACAGAGAAGAGTTATACCTGAGAGGTTATTTCCTTTGTAAAATCCTAACCACCATCCTCATCCTTCAAAAGAAAAAATAAAAAGTAGAAATTCTTCCTTTTGAGTTTCTTTAGGATATGCTTCTGTTACCAGTAAAACACGTACAGTTTTATTTTTATGGCTAGTTAGGATTTGCCATCCCTTGCCCGTGCTCTGCTTTAGAATCTTAAGTTTGTAGAGGGCAGAGGCTAAAGTCTTTTTTTTTTTTTTTGCTTGATGCTTTTATCCCTTTATCTTTAGTCTTCCACATTAGCACAATTTCTTAATCTTAGTTGATGCTAAAATGACTAATGTTTGTTAAATTTGGCTCTACTGTTAATGCACCTCAAGCATATTCCTTCTATTTTTGTTGCTATCAATTATTATTACAGTTAACATGTACATTTTAATCACAGTTTTAAAAAGGAAAAACCAGAAATAATATTTATTCTTACTCTTCCATGTCCTTGATTTTCCAGATTCTGTACTCAGCCACTTCCAGAGCCTTTCCTGCAGTCTGGCTGAGCGTTCTGCTCTGCTACAGAAGGCGATTGCACAGTCACAGAGTGTCCAGGAAAGCCTGGAGAGCCTGCTGCAATCCATCAGGGAAGTTGAACAAAACCTGGAAGGGGAGCAGGTGACATCACTGTCATCAGGCATCATCCAAGAAGCCCTGGCCAATAATATGGTAAGACCCGTGTCTCAAGAGTTAGCACAGAAGATGCATTTGCCATGGGTCATAAATTACGTAACTTTGAACAAGTAGCAGGAGGAGAGCTCATTTCTGTGAATGTTCTAATAAGATTTAGAGTTGAGGACTAATCCATGTAAACATATTTCTACTACTAGGGTATAGCTCAGTGGTAGAATACATAGGTATTTCTCCTTAGTTTCCTTCTCCCCCACCACCATTTACCCTGAGGAAAATGGTGATGACAATGATAGTGGCATGGGTGGAGACCTAAGGGGTTAAGACATGTGGCATTCTGTAGGCTCTGTTGGAATTCTCCAGCCCTTCCTTGGAAAAGAGAATGTGGAGTTATTAAAGATTATTAATTTGTGGCTTAGGTATCCTGGAATAAGTGAGCCAAAAGCTGACGGATTTGTTCTTGATAACAGAAATTGAAGCAGGACGTTGCTAGACAGAAGAGCAGCTTGGAGGCCACCTGTGAGATGGTGACCCAGTTCATGGAGAGAGCAGATAGCACCACAGCGGTAATGCTGCAGGGCAAACTGGCCGAGGTGAGCCAGTGCTTTGAACAGCTCCGACTACAGCAGCAGGAAAAGGAGAGTACCTTGAAGAAGCTCCTGCCTCAGGCAGAGATGTTTGAACAGCTCTCTGAAAAGCTACAGCAGTTTATGGAAAACAAAAGTCGGATGTTGGCCTCTGGGAATCAGCCAGATCAGGATATTGCACATTTCTCTCAGCAGATCCAGGTAAGGATATACAGTGTTTGTTCTTTTTGCAGAATAAAGGGAAGAGACCGACATTTACTGAGCATGTACTGTACCAGTCAAATACTGGAAGCTTTACCTGCACTGTCATGGAAAATTACCATAGTCATCCTGTAACTTGGTTCTTTTTTTTTTTTTAAAACAGCCTGGATTAATTTTCACTCATACTACATGTTCAACCCAATTAGCACTCCTACTCAGCTCACTATAGCCACTCACGGATACATACTGATAGATTCCACCCTGGCTTAAGCATTCCTGTTCACTGCTGCAGGGAGAGGACAGCATAGCCTAGGCATTTGTAGTTAATTAGTCAAAGCAAATTTCACATGCCCACACTTCACTTCTTAGGGGTTGGGGAATGTAATCCTACCGTGCACCCAGAAGGTACAGAGCTGGAAATATTTGATGTTAAGTATGAACAGCTAACCAAAATAGATGCCCAGTAGGAGAGTCACTGGGTCATAGCATATGCATATACTTAATTTGACAGAGTAGTGGCTAGTCTGAGCTCCTTTTTGAGGTTTTGCCAGCCCATGTTCCAACCTATAGTACCTCAGTGTTCCTGCATCCCTATGTCACTGCCTCAGGGCTTTCCAGCCAAGCTTTTTTTTTTTTTTTTCATTTCAAAGTGGTATCTCATTATTTTGTTTGGTTTCCTAAATTTGGGGGATTTTGTCTTGAATAATTTCAAAGTTACAAAGAACTAGAAGGAATGGTCTGATAAATATTAGTATGCTTTTCACCTAGAGTCACTAACTTTTATTTGTCTTTATAGAAATATAAAAGAGGTGGTATCATTATGAGCTCTTACATTCATCTTTGGGGGAAGTACTGGGGACCAAACTTGGGACCTTGTGCTTGCGAGGCAGGCACTGAGCTAAGTCTCCGGCCCTGATCCTATCTTTCTGAAATGGAAAAATTTCCACAGTTGGTCATTGGGAAACTTTATGTCTTTTTCGCACATCCTTATTAGCATACAGCTACTTGCTTATAGTTTTCTAAAATAAGATAGTTCAGAAGCCAGATATGATGGTGCACACCTACAGTCCCAGCACTTGGGAGGCTGAGGCAAGAAGATTGCCGTGAGTTCAAGGTCAGCCTGAACTACATAGCAAGACACTGTCTCCAGAAAACCAAACAAAAAAATAGTTCAGGTTCATTTTGTAATGTCCTTGTGCCATACCTGAAATCAACTATTTTTCTCCAAGAAGCCTCAGTGTGGTGGGGAATAGTATTTACAGACCAAAATCTGGATACTGGATGAACTACTGGCATGGTCTTTCTTCTGAATTCTTTCACTGGATAATGTTAGCTAATATTTGTGCATATTTTTAATATCCTGAGATCATACTGATGATCTAATACCAACTAAACACCAGAGAGTTCCTCTGTTCTTTGTATCTTCTTCCCTACAGGGAGAACCCTAGTTTCAAACAATCCTAATATTTTGCCTTTATCCTATAATAAATAAAAAAGAATTTTGGAATCACACCAGTATATCTACCAATAACATACTAAAAAGAAGCGAAGATTTTTATCTTTGTTGGTACAATTTTATTCTTAAATATGTGAGCCGTTAATATATCTTAAAAATCTGTTTTTTCTATCCCATTTTCACCTACCCTGATACTAATAAATTATATGTTTATTTTTCTGTTTTTTAAAATGAACATATACTTCTCCTTCTTTCTTACAAAAAATAAGGTCTTGCCAGTGATTTAGCTCATTGGTTCTGCCACCTGCCTCGCAAGCACAAGGTCTAGGGCTCGATCCCTGGTACCAAAAAAAAAAAATAAAGCATATTGTAGAATCCTTTGCACTTTGTCCTTATACCTCAGTTTCCTGGAAATCATTAACATCAATTGTGGAGATACTTATTTTGTAAAAAGTGAGTACTTACTATGCAGATAAATCATAGTTTATTCAATGAAACTTTTACACATGTGGGGATTCCAGTAGTTTCCAAAATTGTGCTAGGCTGGGTATGTTGGCACACGCCTATAATTCCAGCACTCACGAAGCTGAGGCAGGAGGATCGCTATGAGTTCAAGGCTAGCCTGGGCTACCTAAGTAGTATAAGCCCAATCTAGACTACATAGTGGGACCCTGTCTCAAAACAACAATAAAAACCAAAATTGTGCTATTATACAATTCATTTATAACTATGTGCATTTTCCTCCATACTACTGAAAGTGTATTTTATGAATAAATTTCTAGAGTGGAATGGTTGCATCAAAAAGTAAACATAGCTGGGTATAATGGCTATATACCTGTAAGCCCAGCACACTGGGAGGCTGGGGCAGATCGCAAATTCAAGCCTAATCTGGGCAATTTAACATGACCCTCTCTCAAAATAAATACAAGACTTAGGGTATAGTTCAGTGTGAAGGACATGAGTTCAGTCCCCAGTACCACACCCATGTACACAGTTTCTGTGTTTTATTAAATACAGCCAAGTTTCTATTCTTTGAGATTATACCATTTTATATCCCCCACCAGCAGTGTCTGTGAATCTGTTTCTTTTATAGTCTGTCTGATAATATGTTATAAAGCTTTTGAAATTTTACTGGTATTGCCAGGCATGGTGGTACATGCCTATAATCAACACTCAGGAGGCTGAGGCAGGAGAATCACCACTCAAGGCCAGCTGGGGCTACATAGTGAGTTCAAGACTAACTCTACATAGCAGGACCCTGTCTCAAAAAGAAAAAGGAAATCATATATATGAAATTTTGCTAGTATTATAGATAGAACATATTCAAGTATAGTTTTAGTTATTTCTGTTATCTTTTTCCAAGATCTATCTAGTTGTTCCCAATACACTTATTAAAAACTGTCTTGATTACTTTCTCATTTGTGGAACAAAATACCTGATACCCACACATTAAAGAATAAAAGGTTATTTTAGCTGTCTGTAGAGGTTTCATTCCATAGTCAGCTGGCTCCAAGGTAGAGCAGCATGGCAAACTAGTCTGTACTAGACCAGTCATTGTACTAATGCAGTTATCACACCCTTCATCCAGTATCACACGCCCTTCACCCAGCGCTTTCCAAAACCCCCACTTAAGAAGCACATAGGCTTTTCAAGGACATCTAGATATAAGCCATAACACTTATCTTTTCTCTAAAATTGGGAGCCATCTTTATCATATATAATATTTCGGTATGTATTTGAATCTACTTCTGGATTTTTTTTTTTTTTTGGTCAGTGCTGGGGATAGAACCCAGTGCCTCATGCATGCTTAGGCAAGCTTTGTACACTGAGTACATGTAGATTTTCTATTCTGTTTCACTGATATGTCTATTTATATGCCATAATATACTACTATTAATTACAGAGACTTTCTTACTGTGTTAGTACCTAGTAGGGCTGCAAGCCCTCCTCAGTTTTTTTACTTTCAGAATTTTTCATACTATAGTTGTGCATTTATTTTTCCATGTGAACTTCAGCTTTTTTATTTCTAGAGAGAAAAACCATAATATTTTTGTCTGAGTCACACTAAATGTATATATATAGTCTTCCTACTCATTCAAGTCTGCTTTTGTATCTTTCAGGAGTGTTTTAATGTTTAGGTTTTATTTATATTTTGTTGATTGCTAGATGAGCCTTTTTTGTTGTAAGAGAAGTTTTTATTCTTGATATTTTTATGTGAGTTTTACACCCTTCTACCTTATTAAATTATACTTTCATTTAATCTGCAAATATGTTTTCATCACTCCTTTAGTTTTCCCCCAACTGCATTGGCTAATATCTTTATTTAATTATCTTTTAATAATGGGCACAGTGTGTTTCTCTATTTTACAGAATAGACTGTAGAACTTTAGAGTTCAGGGGCTTAAGATCACAAGCTAGCTGGGCACATACCTATAATTCCAGCATACTGTGAGGCCAAGCCAAGAGGATCACAAGTTCCAGGCCAGCCTCGGCAGCTTAATGAAGCCTTATCTTAAAATGAATATAAAACAAGGGAGGCAGAGACATGCAGTGGCTCCTGGGTTCAGTCCCTATCACTGGAAAAAAAAAATCACACATTAGTTGGGTGACACAACCATGGTTGATTCTCAGGACTGTTTGACTCTTCAACTTTCATTCTTTTCAAGTAGTCATGTTGCCTCCCAAGTCTCCACACATTTGTTTAAAGGATGAAAGACTTCTTGTAATCCCTAGCTATCCTCCAGTAGATTGGAGGAGAGCCATTTTATTATTTTGATCTAAGAGTTAACCTAGGAAATGTACCTCTTTTCTTGTTTGCTCTTTTTCTACAGATTAGGGAGAATTTTCCCCAGACTTCTGAATATCTGTCATCTTCTTGAGTATATTTATTTATAAAAATTAGAAGATTTAACAAATTTCTGTGCTTACTGCTCAGGAGCTCACTTTGGAAATGGAAGACCAACAGGAGAACCTAGATACTCTTGAGCACCTGGTCACTGCACTGGGTTCTTGTGGCTTTGCACTGGACTTGTCCCAACACCAGAGCAAAGTACAGAATCTCAAAAAGGACTTCACAAAGCTTCAGAAGACAGTTCAAGAAAGGTGAGTTTTCACCTGTGTTGGTCAGTGTTGAGAAATTGGGAGGAGTTCTTACTGTAGGGTGAATGAATAATCTTTTCTTTCTCCATTAAGGAGGCATCCACAGTTCTGCTACTGTCATGGAAGCCTAGCATACTTGAAGCCCTGAGTTCTGGGCTAGGAGAAGGTGCCGCTTTTACCCAAAGCTACCCAATCCACTTGATATTTAGTAGTTTTTGTGTTGCTGACCAGTGGATTCCTTCTCAGTAATGGAGTTGAGTTACTCCTACTCTTTCTGGCCAAAAGCCCAGGTTTTCTGACAAAATAGAACAAATTCAAGGCAGCAAGTAGGATTGGCAAGAAATTAAGACAGAATTTAGAAGGGGACTTGCTGGGCATAATTAAGGGATATATTTGCATTCTACTTGCTTGTTTAGACCACTTCAGTTGCTGTTTCAAAAGAGTGTACAAATTTTTATTTGAAGACACACAAGGGAATATATGATTCCTCATTTAAAATCTTCACTTGAGTTTGAGTATGAATAAGATTTTATCTTGGTTTGCCATAAATAAAATCTTAATTTAGTAGATGGCTACCTTGATAGCTACAAGGAAACAGTCACTCAAACCAACACTTAGCAGCAGGTTATTTAGTAGAGGGTTTCAAGACAAAGGCCACTAAGGTTTGTTTTTCTTGCCTTTTAGTGATACAAGGAACCAGAATCTGTGAGTTGACATCTGACTGACAGATATGGCCATTTTCAAACTTTTCCTGTATTTATTTTACTCTTGGATATGTTTTACATAGGGCTAACCACCTAACTTCTCTGAGCCTCAGATTCAGCATTTGAACTAGGACTTGAAAGAGTCAAATACCTAAAATGTAGCAGAGCTGGAACTGAGATCCAAAGCATGCATTCTTTCCATTGTATCATAGTACCTAAATAGCAGGCTCCCTTTAGTTTTTCTCACTTTCACTTTAGCCTAGAGTAAGATTGAAGACTCCTTTCCCCAGAAATGTCCAAACAAGGGCAACAGATTGCTGAGTTTGATGCTTCTCCTACATTATATGTGATTGTTCAGCCAAACTTGCTATGGAACAGATTATGGGAAGAAAGGACCCTATTAGGAAACCAATGCCTGGAGGAGTCCCAGAATGAACCTAGTTTCAGCTCAAGTTGATTTTACAAAACTTAATCTAACAAGTAACAAAACTTCTTCATTGACAGAGAGAAAGATGCATCATCTTGCCAGGAGCAGCTGAATGAGTTCCGGAAGCTGATTAGGACTTTCCAGAAATGGCTGAGAGAAACTGAAGGAAGTATTCCTCCTTCAGAGACTGTCATGAGTACGAAAGAGCTGGAAAAGCAGATTGAGCACCTGAAGGTAGGTGAACAAAAATGGCTCCAGTATTCTGAGTAGACAGTAGATTGGAAGATTGTACCAACTAATCTCCAGCTACTGAGTAGAAGTAATATAAGAAATCCAAAATGAGGCAGGGATTTAGCTTAGTGATGCTTCACCTGCTTGGCAAGTGCAAAGTTCTGAGTTCGATCTCTGATGCCAAATAAGAAAGAGAGAAAGAGAGTGAGTCAAGATAGCCATCTGTATTAGACTAGAAATATCTCCGTTCTTGTCATATGATTCCCACCTAGCCCTCCCTACCCAACACTGAGCACTCCAACATCTATTTAAAAATCAAAGTCAGGCCAAACACGGTGGCACATGCCTATAATCCCAGCACTCAGGAGGCTGAGGCAGGAGGATTGTTGCAAGGTCCAGGCCAGCATGAGTTCAAGGCCAGTCAGAATTACATAGTGAGATCCTGTGTCCAAAAAACTACAACAAAAATATTATCTCAGAAGAAAATCTATAAAGTTTCAGCTATTTATTGAATGCCTTTCATGCTGTGATGAGTGATGAAAAAGACATCATTTAAAAAGAAGAGTCTTGCACCAGAGATTTAGCTCAGTGGTTCTGCCACCTGCCTTTCAAACACAAAGACCTGACTTCAATCCCTAGTACCAAAAATACATAAATAAGTAAAAAAGAATGGTCTTTAGCCGGACATGGTGGAGCATGCCTGTAATCCCAGCACTTGGGAGGCTGAGGCACGAGGATCGCTGTGAAGACCAGCCTGGGCTACATAGTGAGTTCCAGATCAGTCTCAACTACATAGTGAGACCCTGTCTCAAAAAAAACAAAAACAAACAAACAAAAAATAATGATCTTTGATCCCCAGTACCAAAACCTAAATAAATAAATAGAAAGAAGAATGGTCAAAGTCCAGTCTTTGGGAAACTTACACTCTTATTGTGTACTCAAGAATTAAACCCAATATACTTGAGCAAGCAACTAGACATATCAGAAAATTAAGGAAGGAGAACTAGCAATATTGTGGCTCCTAAAGAAATCAGAATAACATGGTTGGAAGATACCTTAAAAAATGCAATCAGTCTTCCTGTCATCCCCTGCAGAACCCTTTTTTAATCATCTTCAATTCAGTCAGTGACCCTTTGCCTGTACCTGTGATAGCTTTTCTTTTTTGTTGAAATAAGCCTCGTCTGCCTCTAATGAACGCTCATGTGTTTGTCTTTATTTTCTCAGAAAAGCTGGCTTTATCTTGAGCAAATGAATGAGAAGAGTTTATGGCTGAGGATTTAGCTCAGTGATTCCACCACCTGCCTTGCAAGGGCAAGGTCCTGAGCTCAATCCCCCATACCAAAAAAAAAAAAGAGAGAGAGAGAGAGAGAAGAGTTTATTTATTGTCACAGAGCAACCTAGGAAAGAGGGTCCCAACTTTCTTGGTTTACAGTGCCCTTAGTGTTTATTTTTCTTTTTTGTCTTTGTTTTTGTTTTTGCAGGGGGTAATTGGTCCAACAGTCTAATATGTGTTAAATGAAATAAATTGATAATTATGTTGGGACTTAATAATGAATTTCAGTCACTTACATATGTGTTAATCAAGGTTCTCCAGAAAAACAGATGAGTAGAATATATAACAGTTTGCCCAAAAAAAAAAAAAAAAAAAAAAAAAAAAA
>NW_022900935.1:7463944-7497239 GCF_012274545.1 Fukomys damarensis
AAAAAAAAAAAAAAAAAAAGTATACACAGTCCAGGAAAAGAAAAACTTGTGTAAATATTTTAATATTAAATTATTGAGACATCGTGAGATTAGTACAAGTTACCTGTCGTCTCTACAATTATAAGAGGTGCTCATAGTGGATCATTAGCTTCTAGACATTTTTTATTTTTTCTTTTTCTGAAGTGTGAATACAGTTTTTGGCAGACTCTATATATATTCTGGAATACATATTTGCATACACACACACTCATATGTTATAAAGATTGGCTTCTGCAATTATAGAGGCTGCCCTTAGTTTTTCATGGTACTTCAAGGTCCTACCCTCCAAAAAATAACCTTCAAAGCAACCTAATAACTTTGCATGCTAATAACTTAATAGTAGTGGTTCACATGGTGTCTGACAGATGTCAGTGTGTTTCCTTCAAAATTTTAAAATTTCCTTCCAAGTCCATGCATAGTTTTTAGGACTGGCCCTTAGTAATCAAGAGTGATTACAGTAAGTTCCTGACTTATCGTTCTAATTGTGAACTTTCAGATACAAACTGACCTTGTATTATAAACATCATAGATGCAAACAAATTGTGGAAATAGCCCGTGTGTCTGCCAGACACTGTCACAGTTTTGCTGCTGTGTGCTCACTGTACAATGTGATTGGTCAAGGACTTAATACATTTGCGTGTGTTTGTTTGATTTTCTTATGCTTTATATTTTGTATTTTTGTCAAAGGTGTATAAGATTTATTTTGTCAGGCTTTCAAACAAATCTGACTTGCAAATGTTCAGAACTCGTTTCTAAGTCAGAGACCTACTGTAATGAAAGATATGATATGCAGTTACCATAGATCTGTTAGAGTTAGCCTATAAGAGCTTGCTAGATGTGATGGTTTTGTGTCTTTCTCTGTTGCTTCTCTGCAGCTTAGAGTATGCTTTTATACTAAGTAAATTGTCAGGGATATTCACAATAGAGGCTGGGATGGTGTCCCTGCTTTGAAATGAGTAAAATCATACCACTGTAGCAGGCCATCCCATCTCTAAGAGTTAGTATGACCTGGTACTTTTACCTTACAGCAGATGCTGTTTTTTTCTATAGTAGCTTGAACTCTGCCTCAAATCCAATTTAAAGTTCCCTTGATAAATGGTCAAAGCTTTCTTCTCTTTAAGCAAATAGATTGGTGTATCTTCTCTTATGCTCTCAAGAATTCACCATATTTTTGTAATAACATTTATATTATAATGTGATTGGTAATCTGAGCACTTGGTTCTACAAACTGTCATAATCTGATCTTGTATCCCACTGCTTGACATAGTGCCTGATCTATAGTAAATGCTAAATAATTATTTGTTAAATGAGACGCCAGGTATGCCTTAGCATACCTGTAATCCAGCTACTTGAGAGGTTGAGGGCAGGAGACTTACAAATTTGAGCTCAGCCTGAGCAAGTCAGCAAATCCCTCTCCTCAAAAATAAGAGCATAGAAAGGGCTGGAGGTGTAGCTCAGTGGTAGAGCACTTGCCTAGTATATGTGAGGCCCGAGGTTCAGTTGCCACTACCACCTATGAAAAGAAATAAGTGATGAATGAATAAATGATCCAAATATCCTGAATATTTTAGGTGCTGTTCTTCCATTCCTTGATTACCTGGCTGTATCAGGATCACACAGTGGCTAAATACAGAGCATGATCTCTTAAATGCTTGTCAAAACTTTAGGGAATGTACGAAGAATAGGCCTCCAGGTGTTAAATTTAGCTATTTTGTCCTTTAAACAGGGTCTCCTAGATGACTGGACAAGTAAAGGAACACTAGTGGAAGAAATCAATTGCAAAGGCACATCTTTAGAAAATCTCATCACAGAGATCACAGCACCTGATTCCCCAGCCAAGACAGGTGAGTAGGCTTTTCAAAATGTAGTGGATAAATGTTACTCTGTTTTTGGCCTTTGGTGATTCCTTTTTATTTAAAGTCAAAATCAATGTTGGCTATAAAAAATGGGGGTCACAAAGCAGTCTTCCTCTCAGCCTGATCTGTTTTCCTGTTGGCTACAAAACATTGCTCCATTTTGGCCCAGTTAGAACTGTCAAATGAACATAGATTTTAAATAGGATTTTCATCTTGTGAAACTTTGATGTGTGAACAGGACAGATATGCATCATCTTTAGACTTGGGTCAGCCCTGGCTAGATAAGAGTGTGAGATCTAAGGGAAAGCTAAGTGTTCAGAATCAACATTGGTACAACAGAGACTGGTGCAGTTCTTTAAATCAGATATAAGGATTGTGCCCAGATGTGAGAATAATCTTTTGCTGTAAATTAAATCTTTCAGGCAAAATCTGATATGATTTCACAGTCGCTTGCTAGTTTGTTAATTGAGAAACCATAGGTTTTATTAGCAGACTATGATAATTATACTTTTATAGTCACTTAAATACTTAAAGAAAATTTGACTTTCTTTTTTCCTGGTGATAACAGCTACTTATCTTTAAAACTCTGAAAGTTAAAGATTTCTTGGAACTATCCAAAAGTAACAACATTTTAGAAAACTGGTAATTTGTATACTCTAATACATAAACCTCTAAGTTCAGTGATTAGATCACTGAGTGTGATTAGATCAGAAATCTGTACACTTTCTGTGAAGTATCAGATAAATATTTTAGGTTTGCAGGCCACATTGTTCTGTCACAATTATGTACCCCTGCCTCTGGCACAAAAGCAGCCAAGGACAGTATATAAATGAATAGGTGCAGCTATGTCCAGAATAACTTTGTATACAAGAACAGATAAAGGGCCTGGTTTGTTTGGTTTGGCTTTTTCTGTTTGTTTGTTTGTTTTCAGTGTTTTGAGACAAGGTTTTACTATGTAGCTCAGGCTGGTCTTCAACTCACTATATATCCCAGGCTGGCCTTGAACTCACAGCAGTCTTCTTTCTTAAGCCTCCCACGTGATGGCATTACAGGTGTGCACCACCATGCCTGGCTGAAGGGCAAGGTTTGACTGGTACACTATGGTTTGATGATTCCTGGTCTAGATCAGTCATTTTTCATACCATTTAAAGCACTGTAGTCATTTTTTTGAGTCATTTTATTTAATATACTGTAGTTATTTTTCTTTGAACAGTAGTATACAGGGATGTTCGTGTACAGGTTTGAGTATTATGTCATACTGGTGAACAGCTGTAACCTTTCCAATCAGTGGCACTGAAAAACAAGTTTAAATATACATGTAGAAGTTTCAGGAGCTGCTTATTCTTCCACAAAATGCTGCATAAACTGGTTAAAGGTAGTAAGTTAATGTAGGACCTTCAACACATTTGAACATGCTTTATTGCCATTTCTTTATAGTTAGAAATTTATCCAAATAATTAACTCTAAACCGAACATTTACAGGATCCTGAAAGTACTTCTTTTGGGTGCTTTGAAAGTTAGTGAGAAAATCACTATCCTGCGCTGTTTCATTGTTCTTGTCCAGTACTGAAAAACTGAATATTTGAGTTCATTACATTTGTATAGCTTTTTTCTGTTTCATGAAGTACTTTTCATGTACATCATCTTATGACCTCTTTGTCTTTAATCCTGTGAGAGTTACAGAAGAGACAATAGTGTCTTCTTATTCTAGAGAGTAAACTAAATGCTGACCATAGACTAGGGCTTACAAACTTGAGTTAATGACAGTCTTGGCTGGAACTTTCTTCTAATTACTAGTCCAGTTTTTTTTTTTTCCTGGTTATTACCACAATAAAATGGAAAATAATTGTCCTGCTTCATCTACTTTTTAATTGAAAATGCATTAACATTGACATTGCAGTCTTACAATCACCATGCTAATAAGTAGTTTTTAATTTAACCTTGTACATGACTTTTGTGTAGTGTAATCAATGCACATAGGAGTTTTATTCGGTTTTTCTTCCTCTTCTTCTTCTTCTTCTTCTTCTCCTCCTTCTCCTCCTCCTCCTCCTCCTCCTCCTCTTCCTCCTCCCCCCCCTCCTCCTTCTTCTTCTTCTTCTCCTCCTCCTCCTCCTCTTCCTCCTCCCCCCCCTCCTCCTTCTTCTTCTTCTTCTCCTCCTCCTCCTCCTCTTCCTCCTCCCCCCCCTCCTCCTTCTTCTTCTTCTTCTCCTCCTCCTCCTCCTCTTCCTCCTCCCCCCCCTCCTCCTTCTTCTTCTTCTTCTCCTCCTCCTCCTCCTCTTCCTCCTCCCCCCCCTCCTCCTTCTTCTTCTTCTTCTCCTCCTCCTCCTCCTCTTCCTCCTCCCCCCCCTCCTCCTTCTTCTTCTTCTTCTCCTCCTCCTCCTCCTCCTCCTCCTCCTCCTCCTCCCCCTCCCCCTCCCCTTCCCCCTCCTCCTCCTCCTCCTCTTCCTTCTTCTTCCTTCTTCTTTCTTCTTCTTCATGTAGAGACCAAACACAGTGTTCCATGTATGCTAGGCAAGCATTTTACCCCTAGCTGTACCCCCTTTTAACGTAACACTATATTGTGAATATTTCCCAGATTTCTTTGTAATTATGACATGATTTTTACTGAAATTGGAAGTTCTTCTGAAATACAAGAGATCAAATTGAGGAGAATAAGATAAAATTAATGTAATTAAAACCAAAGGCCTAAAGCAGAATTTGAGAATGCTTATGAGCCAGATGTTAATGTTTAAAATTTCTTTTTTTTTTCTGGTGGGGTAAGGAGAACTAGAATATGTCAAGAAAGGAAAAATAGATAATCTTCCTTTAGAAAAAATATGAGAAGGGCTCATTTTTATGTATTTATTAAATAAATACTGCTTTTATGTTTTTATACTAAACCGGGCGTGGTGGCGCACTCCAGTAATCCCAGCACTCAGGAGGTTTAGGCAGGAGGATTGCTGTGGCCTGGGCGGCATAGTGAGTTCAGGCCCAGGCTGAACTACATAGCAAGACCCTGTCTCACACACAAAAAAAATTTAATTGTACTTACTGTCCATTTTTATTATACTGAAGGACATTGATATTAAAGGTGAATTTATGGGCTTTATTCTACATCCTCACTCCAAAAAAGAGTCAATATTTTTAACAGTACTTACTGCACAAAATTCGAGAAGGTTCCAGAGAATTCAAGTTGGAGAGTTAAGAATTTAATTTCCTCTAGAAAAGATTACGTGTCGTTATTGTTGAGGAAACACCTCAAATGACATTTTGTTGGCTGGCAGCTAAATGATTTGTCTCTTTCCGTGAGTATGTTGTCCTGTGCTGTGTTGATTTCCTAATACCAAGCTTAAAGTGAGTGTCTAAGAACAAATGCAGTGCCTGTATGTATTCCTAACATGTTGGTCTTGCCTTGTTTGTCTCTCTGTCCTTTTGCTCAGGTTCCATACTGCCCTCTGTAGGAAGCTCTGTAGGCAGTGTAAACGGATACCACACCTGCAAAGGTGAGAATGCCATTTCAATGGTGCCTCTTTTTGGGGTGTGTTTAGGACAGTGTTCTCGTTTGCATCTCTGTGTTTTCCAATATGTGTAGAAGAACTGCTGCCGCCAGGAGGGACATGAGGGCAAAAGTTTGGGGAGGAGCAACTGTGATGCTGCTCTGCTTGCTGGCTATGGGCTAAAAAAGTTGGCAGCCCCTGAACTAAAAGTACTGAGGAAAAATACTAGCTCACCAGATAAGACCAATATGGAGAGACCTTGGGGGAAAAAAGGAATCTTTAAATTATGAAGAAGCGGGTTGGGGATTTACCTCAGTGGCAGGGCCCCTGCTTCACAAGTGCAAGGTCCTGAGTTCGATCCCCAGTACCCAAGAAAAAAATTAAAAACAAAAAATAAATTATAAAGAAGCTGTTCCTAGAGGTAATCTAGGGAAGCCCTCAACTTCCCTGGGTGACTTCTTTGTAGCTGTGAGAAAAGAGAGCAGAAAAATGTTGCGAGTCCATTACCCCCGATAGTATGCTACAATTGGCTTTTATTGTGCTCCCTTCACTTGTTTCCACTATTTTTTTCCAGCATCTTAAGGTATACTCTAGAATATGTAATGCCTAAACCAGAAAGCAGATTGTGAGCTCTTCTGATTTTTATAAACAAAAACTTGTGTGTGGTTTAGGAGGAAGATAATCACTAGTTAACTAAAGGAGTAGGACAGATGCTTAATCCTGACAAGAAGTTCCAGAGTGAGAAGCCAAGAGGAGTGCTTTTCCCAATCTGATTTCTGTGTCTGTGATACTAGATCTGACGGAGATCCAGTGTGACATGTCAGATGTAAATGTGAAGTATGAGAAACTGGGGGGCGTACTTCAGGATCGCCAGAAAAACCTTCAAGCTATCCTCAGCAGAATGGAGGACGTTCAGAAGGAGGTGAGCTCAGTGCTGCAGTGGCTGGAATCAAAAGAGGAAGTCCTGAAAGCCATGGATGCCACTTTGTCTCCAACCAAGACAGAAACAGTGAAAGCCCAAGCTGAATCTAACAAGGTACTGTGTTTATATTAGTTCTCTCAAGACTAAGAGGAAGAGTGAGATGTAGCCAGCTATCCAGGCTGTGATAAGAGTGTGTGTGGCTTCCAAATGTTTAATGTGCCTTAACTTTCCTACAGGATTTTCTTACCTATGAAATTAGAAATTGTAAATCGGGTTCAGAGACAAAACCTGAAATATTTGCAGAAAGATGATAGCACCCCCAGATATATGGGTCCTTTGAGAATGAGGTCTCATTTGCCATATGATGTTACATGAGAGCCAACTCATTCTCATCGAAGCATCTTTTCTATTCTAAAACACTAATTATACTTCATTCTTAAGATTGATATAGGGGCAAGAAAAAAATGTCAAAAGATGTGAGACCATAGAAGATCCTGTAAGAAATTTTCTCCAAAAGTTCTAATATTCCAATTGAGTATAATTGAACGTAGCATATTATCTGCTCCAACTACCAAAACATTGCCATCATTATTTCTTGGCATTTTTGGTGTATAAGGAATGCAAATTCCTACTTATTAGGTTCACTTGATGGATTTTTTTTTTTTTAAGCTTTTTTGAGACAGGATCTCCCTGTACAGTTCACATTGACCTTGAATTCACCATGTAGCCTAGGCTGGCCTTGAACTTGTGGCGATCCTCCTGGAGGATCCCAAGTGCTGGGATTACAGGTGTGCACTACCACACCTGGCTAGATTTTCATTTTAAAGTAAATAGTGAAATAGAAAAGTTAGCTACCTTAAAATCACAAAATAAGCCATAGAATCAGAGCAGATCCTATATTTAGTTGCTAATCAGTCTTTCAGTCATTTCATACATGCACGCACACACACACACACACACACACACACACACACACACAAAACTTTTTATTTCCTGCCCTGAATCTCATGGCATGTCTGATGTTCTTTCTTCATAGGCCTTCCTGGCTGAATTAGAACAGAATTCTCCAAAAATCCAAAAAGTAAAGGAAGCCTTGGCTGGATTACTGATGACATATTCCAACTCACAAGAAGCAGAACATTGGAAGAAAATGCAAGAGGAGCTCGGTAAGTTATCACAGAAGTGTTTCATGTTCACTAAACTGCTTTTCTCTAAAACAGAGAATTTGAGCACATCTTATAAAATAGGAATTATGTTCAGTTAAATTTTGTAACCAAGGAAGCAATCCATATAGGGCCATAGAGGGAGCCTGAATAGGGAAAATTTTTAGAAACTTGGAATCAGAAATCTAGTTTTCTAAAGCAAGCCAATTAGCTCTGTGGTGCTGCTGCCTGCCTCGTAAGCACAAGGTCCTGAGTTTGATCCCTGGTACCAAAAAAATAAAAAAAATAAAGGAACACCAAAAATGAAAATGGGATATAATCTAAATATTCAGTAAAGGGGTTAGGAAAAACTATGTGTAAGTAATGTAGGTGTATATTTATTAGCATGAAAAAAATGTATTAGCATGAAAATAATATAGTAAATTTTAAACATACTACTTTTGTAAATATATATAGCACATTTTACACTTATTTGGGTGTGTGTGTGTGTGTGTGTGTGTGTGTGTGTTTTGTGTTTTTTTTTTTTTTAACCAAGGATTGAACTCAGGACCTTGCACATGTGAGGCAGGGGGCAGAAATGAGGCAGGTGGCAGAACCACTGAGCTAAATCCCTGGCCCTGTTTTGTGCAATTTTAACATGTACAGTTCCATGTTACCACCACTCCAATGAAGATACAGAATGTTTTGAATTACTTTAGTTAAAACTTTTAAAAAGCTATTTTTAATTTTAAACAAATGTTAAATAATGTTTCTGGGTAATTTCCTGTAGTATATGAAGAACATAATTTAAAGACAGAGCCAGTTGCTGATGAGAGAGAAGGAACCTACATTGTCTCATTTCCTCCTTACAGACTCCCGATGGGAAAGGGCCACTGAGGTGACTGTGGCTCGGCAAAAGCAGCTAGAGGAATCTGTGAGCCATCTGGCTGGCTTCCAGGCAGCAGAATCCCAGCTCCGGCCCTGGCTGATGGAGAAGGAGCTGATGATGGGAGTTCTGGGACCCCTGTCTATTGACCCCAACATGTTGAATGCCCAAAAGCAGCAGGTTCAGGTGAGCATTAGTGCTTAAAGCTTAGAGCAAAGAAACTGGGAGTCACACGGACCTGGATTTGAGTGCTTCTCACAAGCAAGTAGATTTCATATGACCCTTGGTGAATCATGTAATTTCTTTTTTTATATATCTTTTATTCCCAGCTGAATCATTTAATTTCTTAAAGGCTCACTCTGTTTAGTTGAGTGTTTTGTGTGTGGGTTTTTTTGTTTTTTTTTTGGTACTGGGGATCAAACTCAGGTCCTTGTGCTTACTAGGCAGACAGCAGAACCACTGAGCTAAATCCCTGGCTCACTCTATTTAGTTTTAATGAAATGTTTATCATGATGTCTGTCAAATACCAAATAGGCAATAACTCTTATCATATCATTAAGACAGAAAACAAGATGAGAGAATATGATAAAGGAAACATTTTTCTGACTAAATTATAGAATCATAGTTAATTTTAATACCCAATAGTACTGACCCATGTTACTTGACATAATATCTTATGTGTGCTGGCATTGATTAGATTTTCTGTTGGCCAGACCTCAAATAAAAAGTGTATTTAATCACCTAACATTATAGAAATTTAGGTTGGTCGAATGTATGACACTTCCAGAGCCAGGCATAGTAGTGGTACATACCTGTGATCTTAGTACTTGGAAGGCTGAAGCAGAAGGATTGCCAGAGAGGCTAGTCTGGGCTGCATCGTAAGATCCTGTCTCAAAAAGAAAAAAAAAAAGCTTAAAAATAATGATGTCACTTCCAGTAACTTAGCCCTACCTAGAATCTTTTCCATGTTCTACTTTATTTCCAGATCTATTCCGTTTCTTTTCTCCTCTCATCAGGTCTCCTAAGTTAAAACCTAAGAGCATTTTTTGTATGTGTGTGTGCAGGGATCAAACTCAAGACCTTGCCCTTGCTATGCAAGCTGGGCACCACTGAGCAACATCCCCAGCCTAAGAGTAATTTTTTTTCCCTGTTAAGTTTATTGGTACATTTAAAGCAAACAGTACAGCTACATTTATCATTGGGATCTTGTACCTTCACGTGATATGTCTTCATTCTTATTTTTCCCCATACCCCTGCCCTTCCTTCACCCCCTTCACTCTCCCTATTTACAAAGATTTTATTTCCATTTTTTTCTTTTTTCACATTTTCTTTTCCCTTATTTTCTTTCCCCAAGCCTTCCCACTTTCCCTTATAGCCATTTTCTTCCTATTTCACACTATCAATTATACCATTTGAACTTATTTACATTGAGTAATTTTTTGAAGGAATTCTTTCTTTCACCCCCTGTAGTCACATAATTATTGAGCTTTACTTACTTTAGTTAAAAACATTTTTTTGAGTTGGTTGTGGTGGCACATGCTTGTAATACCAGCACTTGGTAGGCCAAGGCAGGAGTATTTCCATGAGTTCAAGGCCAGGCTAAACAGTATAGCGAGAGACCCTGTCTCAAACAAACAAAACAAGAGCCAGGGATTTAGCTCAGTGCATATGCCACCTGCCTTGCAAGCCGAAGGACCCAAGTTTGATCCCCTGTACCAGAAAACAGACAAACAAACAAACCCAAGATTCAGCTCAGTGGCACCATGCCTGCCTCATAAGTGCAAGGTCCTGAGTTAGATCCCTGGTACAGGAAAAAAAATTAAAAAAAAAAACAAGGGCTCACTTCAGCAGCATATATACGAAAAAATTTTTTTAAAATTTCTGAGCCAGTGGTCATAAGATAATCACCTTAACATAAATGATATGTTCAAATCTGTTGCAGTATAAGATGTCAGATAACCTCTAGAAAACTCCATGAAACATTCATAAGAAAAAAAGGATTTTAAAAGGCAAATGACATCTTATTACTGTTATGAGAATAATTATGAGTACATAGGATTCCTTGAAAGGGCCTCAATCAACAGAGATTCCCTAAACAATACATTGAAAGGCATTATTGTCATCTCCATTCTTCTACCTGTAGGTTTTATTTCTGTACTACAGCATCAGAACAGCTTCTTGATGTATTCCTCTCCCCACACACAGTTATCAAATTATCTTTGTGCGTGGGTGGGTATTGGAGATTGAGTCCAGGGCTTTATGTGCACTAGGCAGTCATTTTACCACTGAACTACATACCCAGCCTTTTAAAAAAATTTTTTATTTTTGACAGGGTCTCACTGAGTTGCTCAGGAAGGCCTTATACTTGCAAGGCTGGGCCACATATATCTGGGATTACAGGCCTGCACCACAATACCTGGCTCAAATTATCTCCCTTAATCACATACCTGAGTATATTAAAATCCTCAATGACTCTTGTCTGACTATTGAACAGATTAAATATGTAATATGTAAGTCTTTTCACAGTCTGGCCCCCACGTGTCTTACCAGCTGTATTTCTATGTCCCCTTATACTCAGATTTCTACCTACACCAGAAGGTTGTTCTTTTCCCTTGTAACTTGTAACTAACGTCTCCCAAACACGCTCCTTTCACCACTATTACACTGTGGAGAATTTCTCTTCATTCTTTGGTGTCACCTCTGGGACATCTTTCTCATGTCCCTCTTCTACTTTTTGTTATGCCCAACAGACTTAATCAGCATGAATCCATGCTTTCACAGTAACATTTTCCTTGTTCACATCAGTGTTTTATTATTTTTACTTTTATTATACTTTATTGTAGTTTATTATTCATAGTATTGTTATTTCTTAAGGTCATATCTTATTTTTGTATAGTATAAATGCTGAGGATTTCCCATAAACTATCACATTAATTTTGTTTTCCCCCTGCTTTGTGGTACTAGGATTAAACCCAGGGCCTCATTCATGCCAGGGAAGTGCTGTACCACTGAGCTACATCCCCAGCTCTCATTTAATCTTTACAACAGCCAAGATAAGTACTTTACTATTCTCATCTTACAGATGAGGAAGCTGAGGTGTGAACAACTTCAAAAAGCTTTCCTAAGTTTTTACAGCTAGTGAGTGGCACAGTCAGGATTCGAATGCAGGTACTGTGGCACTAGAGTCTGTGATACAGTAGTATTTCTTTGATGAGAGCAGCAGAGAATAGAAAATAAATATAAAAGCATGGTTCTTGTTTTAAAGAAGCTCTTTATGTAGTTGTATTATGCTATAATGTACAGAGCACATGTTCTATTGAAATTTCAATAAAAAGGGGCTGGGGATTTAGCTCAGAGGTGCTGCTGCCTGTCTCATAAGCACAAGGACCTGAGTTCGATCCCTGTTACCAAAAAAAAAAAAGAGAGAGAGAAATGAAACCCCAATAAACTAAGACAGAGAGGCATTGAAAGTTGAAATGACAAACCATCAAGTCATACAGCTTGCTCTGGGACCAAGTGTTCCAAATTTTGAATTCAGAGGTCTGGTGTTGCTTAGCAAAGCTGATAAATGCCATTCTGGTTTCCCAGCCCACACTTACCTTAGCAACTGATATTAAAACAAAATGGGACAAATAAGAAAAAAAAAATAGATACAATCGACAGTCTTTTCAAAATAAATTTTTAGTAAACAGTTGTTAAAAGTAATAGTGTTTCAGCCAGGTGTAGTGGTAAACACCTGTAATCCTAGCACTTGGGTAGCTGAGGCAGGAGGATCACGAGTTCAAGGCCAGCCTAGACTAGTGAGACCCTGTCTCAAAAAAAAAAAGTAATATAGCTTCAGTCTAGTTATCTGTTACTTGGAGTTTTCTGGACTTTTTTCAAAATAGGTTGGCACAATCCAAAGTCAGTTTTTATTCTGACACTGCTTTTAAATGTGTTTTTTCTTCGTTTGTTTTGTTTTGTTTTTTGCTTCCGGGGATCAAATATGGGTCCTTGTGCTTGCAAGGCAGGCGATGTAACCACTGAGCTAAATCCCAAGCTCAGATGTGTTTTTTCTTTGTAAACATACTGGTGTCATTTTTTGTTACAGTTTATGCTGAAGGAATTTGAAGCACGCAGGCAACAGCATGAGCAGCTGAATGAGGCCGCTCAGGGGATCCTAACAGGCCCAGGAGATGTCTCTCCATCCACCAGCCAAGTACAGAAAGAACTCGAGAGCATCAATCAGAAGTGGGTTGAGCTAACCGACAAACTGAATTCCCGTTCCAGCCAAATTGACCAAGCTATTATCAAAAGCACCCAGTACCAAGAGTTGCTGCAGGACTTATCAGAGAAAGTGAAAGCAGTTGGACAGCGACTGAGTGTCCAGTCAGCCATCAGCACTCAACCTGAGGCTGTAAAGCAGCAATTGGAGGAGACCAGTGAGATTCGGTCTGACTTGGAGCAACTTGACAGTGAGATTAAGGAGGCCCAGACACTGTGCAATGCACTATCAGTCCTTATTGGTGAACAGTACCTCAAGGATGAGCTGAAGAAACGTTTAGAGACAGTCACCCTGCCACTCCAAGGCTTAGAAGACCTTGCAGGTGAGTTGGAATAAGGAACACACTTCTGTCATTGTCGGTGGTAAGAAGAAACAAAGTGGTTTAATAGTAGTCTCTGGAATCTAGAAGGACCCTTAAGTAGCATTTGGATTCAGAATTGCTTTAACCAGATCCTTCTTCCAGTGGCAGAACTGCTATGGTTATTAAACTTTGAGCATTAGAAATACGTGGAGCTTTACATGGCACAGTCTTAGTGATAAAAGCTCTAACACAAAATCAGTCATCTGGTAGACTGATGCCTGTAGTTATACTGATAGATGGAGTTGTGCACATTCACCAAAACTTTTTTTTTTCTTTTCTTTTCTTTTTTTTGGGGGGGGTACTGGGGATTGAACTCAGGTCCTTGCGCTTGCAAGGCAGGCCACCAAACCGCTGAGCTAAATCCCCGGCCCCTTTTTATTTTCTTTATATCAGTTTATACTGGTTTAGAAGTACACAGGTTACCTTGGAGGATTGATATAGGGGTTAGATAAGATACAGTGTGTGAAGTAGCCTAGTTACTTGCCTCTCTATGTTAGATTCTCATATACTCTTAGCAAACATTTTTAATGCCATGTTCAGGCTTGATTAATTTCAATTTCATTTTTTTTCATTTTAGCTGATCGCATGAACAGGCTCCAGGCAGCCCTTGCCAGTACCCAGCAGTTTCAGCAAATGTTTGATGAGTTAAGGGCTTGGTTGGATGACAAACAAAGCCAACAAGCAAAAAACCACCCGATTTCTGCAAAATTGGAGCAGATACAGTCTCAGTTGCAAGAGAATGAAGAATTTCAAAAGAACCTTAATCAACATAGTGGTTCTTATGAGGTGATTGTGGCTGAGGGGGAATCTCTGCTGCTCTCTGTACCTCCTGGAGAAGAAAAAAGGACTTTACAAAACCAGATGGTTGAACTCAAAAGCCACTGGGAAGAACTTAGTAAAAAAACTGCTGATAGACAGTCCAGACTCAAGGACTGTATGCAGAAAGCTCAGAAGTATCAGTGGCATGTAGAAGACCTTGTGCCATGGATAGAGGATTATAAGGCCAAGTTATCAGAGTTGCAAGTCACTCTGGACCCAGTCCAACTTGAGTCTGGTCTCCTGAGGTCAAAGGCTATGCTGAGTGAGGTTGAGAAGCGCCGCTCCTTGCTGGAAATACTGAATAGTGCTGCTGACATTCTGATCAATTCTTCAGAAACAGATGAGGATGATATTCGGGATGAAAAGGCTGGGATCAACCAGGACATGGATGCCATTACACTAGAGCTACAGGCCAAAGCAGCGTTGCTTGAAGAAATGAGTCAGAGACTCAAGGAGTTCCAGGAAAGCTTGAAGAATATTGAAAAGAAAGTGGAAGGAGCCAAGCATCAACTTGAAATCTTTGATGCTTTGGGCTCTCAAGCCTGTAGCAACAAGAACCTGGAGAAGCTAAGGGCTCAGCAGGAAGTGCTTCAGGCCCTAGAACCTCAGGTAGACTATCTGAGGAACTTCACTCAGGGGCTGGTAGAAGATGCCCCAGATGGATCTGATGCTTCCCAACTTCTACATCAAGCTGAGGTTGCCCAGCAAGAGTTCCTAGAAGTGAAGCAAAGAGTAAACAGTGGTTGCACGGCAATGGAAAACAAGCTAGAGGGCATTGGCCAGTTTCACTGCCGAGTCCGAGAGCTGTTTTCTCAATTGGCAGACCTGGATGATGAGCTAGATGGCATGGGTGCTATTGGCAGAGATACGGATAGCCTCCAGTCCCAAATTGAGGATGTGCGGTTATTCCTTAACAAAATCCAAATGCTCAAGTTTGACATAGAGGCCTCTGAAGCAGAGTGCCAACAAATGCTGGAAGAAGAGGGGACTCTGGACTTGTTGGGTCTCAAGAGGGAACTAGAAGCTCTGAACAAACAGTGCAGCAAACTGACAGAAAGAGGGAAAGCTCGCCAGGAACAACTAGAGCTGACCTTGGGCCGCGTAGAGGACTTCTACAGGAAATTGAAAGTACTGAATGATGCTACCACTGCAGCGGAAGAAGGAGAGGCACTACAGTGGGTAGTGGGGACCGAAGTGGATGTCATCAACCAACAATTAGCCGATTTTAAAGTAAGTCTCATCCTTGTTTATTTGAGATCTTTTTCTGTCTCATGTATATTTCTTTGCCATTACCTTACATACCAGTTGAGCATACATGTTCACTTGTGTCCCTGGTTTCCTTATTCTTCCTCATCAAAGCACACTATTTGAAAACTAAACAGTATCTTGGACTTCTGAGCACACTGATTTCAGCAGCTTTTTGTTTTGGTTTATTTTTTTTATAACCAATTAAACATACAAAAGAAATGCCTAAGATTTATCTCTTATGCAGAGAATCTCCTTTTATGATTTCTTGAGATTACAAATTAGCTGGTTTGGTAACTGCAAGGAAGATAAGTTTGGGTGCTTGTTTTTCAAAGTAAGTTATGAGTAGGGGCTGAGGATATTTAGCTTAGTAGTGCTATGCCTGCCTGGTAAGTGCAAGTGAGTTCAATCCCTGGTACCAAAAAGAAAATAACAAAATAAGTTATGAGAAGCCATAAGGATGGACATGGACTCATCTTGTACAGTGTTGATTTTATAGATTTCAGGAGGAAATTATGGATGTGTTATGGAATAAAACAAAATTCTCATGACTTATTAAATGAAACATGCTTCATATAAATTTCCCACTTACAGCACGCACCTTAAGAATATACTCTGGACGAGCTAGGTGTGGTGGTGCATGCCTGTAATCTCAGCACTCAAGAGGCTGAGGCAGGAGGATTGCCGTGAGTTCAAGGCCAACTTGCACTACAAAGCGAAACCCCATCTCAAAAAAGATGAGGGAAAAATACACTCTAGATACTTCAAAAGTATGAGTTCTTTGCATGTAAGAGAAGTACTGTCTTAATTACTAAAGTACTTTTTAGTTCTTTACCTGCATCAGAATTTCCAGTGCCAGCTTTATGAGTCTGAATTCATACAACAGGGGGTGGTTAGATGACTGGAACCCAAAGTGTATTTGCTGATCAAGCACTTTTCTCTTGAGTCTTGGCTCTCACTATGTAAGCCCTTTTACCAAGAGCTTCCTTTGATGTATCTGAAATATCTAAGATTGCCGCCCTCTGCCACTGTGCCCTTCAGAGTACATGGAATAGATTGAGAAAAGATATTTTGAGCACTTTTATTTTCATCACTAGTGTTAATTATTCCTACTAACAGAGCTAACACTCCTGCCATCAGAATAAAATTTGTTCTTTCGAAGCTGCTACCTATACAGATTCTATGTTAGAAACATTGGTGGGAGCTGGGCATGTAGCACCTGCCTGTAATCTCAGAACTGTCTGATGAGGCAGGAAGATAGTAAGTAAGTTGAAGTCCAGCTTCGGCAGGTAGATAGATAAATAGTGTTGACACCTGGTCAGAGCCACATGGTGAATATAATTCAACTATAGAAAGATACCTGTTTCAGAAGGGCCTTTCTAGGAGCTTAAGGGACATTCAGCATTAAAGTGAGACATTGACTGAAGGCCCCCTCACCACGTTTGAAAATAGTATACTCAGAGCAATAGAAGTTATTGTGTTTGGATTTCTTTTCTTTTCTTTCTTTGGTCCTATGGATTAAACCCAGGGCCTTCACACTCAGCTATATCCCCAGCCCTCCCTGCCTGCCTGCCTGCCTGCCTGCCTGCCTATCTATCTAGATAGATAGACAGACAGGCATAGTCTTGATAAATTGCCCAGAGTAGGCTCATTTTGCAATCCTGCTTCAGCCTCCCAGAATGCTAGGATTACAGGCATGTGCTACCATAGCAAGGGTAGGTGAGAAATTCCTTTTTTAAATACCATTGCCTCATTATTATATGGGCATGAGAGCCTTACCTGTGTCAGTTTGTGCGTTTTTCTTTCCTGTTGTTGTTAGATCCTTGACAACAGAGCCTTTATTCTATAAGTTTGTATGCATTATCCAACACAGCTGGATCTGAATTACTTAAAACTTTAACTGTCTGACAACTAAGTGAATTTCTTAGAAAATAAAGTTTATCTTGGTAGGCTTCAAAATAATTTCACTTACTCAGATTCTAGTTTGTATAGGAATTATTTTAAGTTTTATTTGCCTATTTTTCTCAATGCTGTATTTTTTCCTCAGTGCTTTATTGTATATACCATTAAGTTGTTTATGTTGTTGTTGTTTTTCTGAGTGCAGGTTAACATTAAAAAGATTTTACTAGGGGCCAGGGATTTACCTCAGAGGTTCTGCCTCCTGCCTCTTAAGCACAAGGTCCCGAGTTCAATCCCTGGTACCAAAAAAAAATTTTTTTTACTGTTCTCTACTATGGTGATATTCTCAAATATATTAGAGACTTTTGGGACTGCTCCATTTTAAATGTTTTATATTGTGCAGTTTGAATGCTGTATTGAAATGTTGGACACCTGTCAATTGTAGTACTTGGATTTGTTGTGTATAGCCCTTTGGGAGCGGTCATTTCTGAGTTTTTCCCCCAGACTACCATGATATCAAGTATTACAGTCGGTGCTGTACCTTCAGGTTCATCCAGCCACAGACTGGTAATATTTAAGGGGGAAATACAATTAAAAATAATACAAATTAAAAAACACCACAGTGAGGCCAAGGATGTAGCTCAGTGGTGCCACTGCCTGCCACGCAAGTACAAGGTCCCAAGTTCAATCCCTAGTACCAAAAAATAAAAATAAAATAAAAAATAAAAAACAATACAGTATACTAATTGTTCCCATGACATTTACAATGTATTATGTATCATAAATAGTCTAGACATGATTTAAAGTGTATGGAGAGATGTAAATATTATGCCATTTTCTATATAGGGTCTAAATATGTGTCATTTCTAAATATGAGGGGATTTTGGAACCAATACCCATGGATACAGAATAGATTAAGTCTGTTTCTTCTCCCTTCTAATCTTCAGTGACCAAGAAAATGAAATAAACAAGCCTGTTAAAATTGCCTTAACTGGGCTGGGGATTCAGTTCAGTGGTGCCACGCCTGCATAACTAACAAGCTCCAGGTTCAGATTTCTATCCATGGTACCCCCCCAAAATTGGCTTAACTATTAGCTAAAATACAAGGAAGAGCCTCCAGTTAAGCATACATAGTGTTTGGATTTGACAACAAGTCATGTTTTCCTTGGTTTCTAAAAATATTCTGAATTTTTGTATTGCTGGAATATTTTAATAAATAACTGGGTGTTACTGTACTTTTTGTGTCCAACATATGTTACCTTCTAGTGCTGAGTTCAGTACCAACTTGGTCCTTGTTACAACCAGCTCATTTCATTGGTTTCTAAGAATAAGCCCCTACCACAAATATTATGAATATAAAGACTGGGAGGAGACAGTCAGCAAGGCATTGGCGGAGTGTGTTTATCTGCAGGGTTCGGGTGTTGGCAGGACAAGCCTGAATCCAGGGTAGAGAAGTAGGAAGGCGTGGAGTGCTGTTAGAATGTTCTGTTAAGTCAGTTTGTAGTTACTATAAAATGTTCAGTACCCCTTCAAGTTGGGTATGTGCATCAGAAAGAAGCCCTGTTCCATTAGTCCACTTTGTAAGGAAGTCAAAATCTTTAAGGAGTTTTTCCTCCTTCCAGCAAAGGTCCTTAGGTAAGAGAGGAGGAGCATACTCCTGGCTGAGCTCATGCTGAGCTCATGGGAAGTGAAAACAATGAGAGAGGAAGAACTCCTCTGTCAGTTCCACAGTCTCTTACAGGCTGCATAAAGGGGAGATCTTTTTAGACCCATTCTAAGGACTGAGTCATTTTCATGATATGAGTTTTGCATTGCTGGGACAGTGTGCTGCGTTGTAGCCCAGACTCATAAATTATGACCCTGCCTTCAGATTCAAATTATTTTAATAAAAAAATGAAGATAAATATTTAAAACAGTATTAGTTTTAAGTTTTTAGCCTTTTTCTTTGATTAATGAGATCATACTGTCAACACATCATATTTATGAGGAGAGAATATGTATCTGTGGAACAGAACCACAGACTCTGCTTTGACCTGGCTAATTCCACTGGGAATTAGCAGTGGACACAGATCAGTCAAATCTGTGGTGAACCTCCAGGCTTATTGAAACTGTACAGTCCTGCTAAAAAAATCCGTGCCACAGCAGTTAGTCTATGGGAAAAATTATTTCTTCCTTCAAAGAACGTAGAACAATTAAAGTCATTATTCCTAGAGATTTTCTTTACCTCAGTTACCTCTGAATATAGAATTTGGTCAGCCAGTGAGGACCTGACCTATCAGATGAGACTGGATAAGAGTCTTTTCTACTGTGAGCAAGCAAAGACCCCAGCCCTCCTGAATTAGAACCTTTACTAGATTCAGCTTCTGTTGGAAGTAGAGAGAAAGAAGCCTTTCCAGAAATCGTAATGAGAGTATTGAGGATGTTTTCAGAAAACTGGGAGGAAAGGCCTGGCTAACCTCTTCAGGAAATTCTATTTTCCTGAACAAGAGAGCCTCTGATTATTGAGGAAAAGGAATTGTATGTGCTTCACAAGAGGCTAAGGACAAAGGAGGAACCTCTTTGTCACTGAAACTTGAGCCAAAGAATTCCCCTAATGTCACCTTTCTGGGAAGGTTAGAAAAAGTAAAAATCCCTTAAGTCTAGTGCTAACAAGAGATTTTCCTTATTTTGAAATTCCCTGTGGGAATTTTACTAGTCAAGAATTGACATCTTGAGCCCCTCTCTTGCATGCCTGCTCTGCCTCAAGAACCATGCTGATCTTTCAGGCAGAAAGCACATTGTGCTTTTGGCATCATGCTGATAAGCAGCATCAAGAAACCTTGATGCACTTTCATTCGCTCTGTGTTCATGAGTACGATTCAGGCCAGGCTTCATACTGCTCAGTGGTAAGAAAGCCAAAGGGGAAGATGGAAACGTTTTTCAGGCTCTGTTTCTCACAGTCATTTACTTCACCTAATGGTGTATCTGAAGCATCCAAGCCAAACCTTTCCTTAATCTTTGGCTGGACTGGTGGGCTTTTAGGCATGGCAACAGGCTTCCCTATGACAATTCTCACTCCTGATTCAGACTGATCAGAGCTCAGGATCAGGGACTCATTACATTTGCAGCTTCTGTATGGAAGAACTACATATCCTACTCTAAAACCAGAACAAGGAAATTCTTTATTTAAATGCCTTTATTCAGTTTTTGCCTTGTAGTAGGCAAGTTTAGGCTGCCCTATCACTACATGTGAAAACCTTTGGAAGACAGGGCCCAGTGTGGAGCTCAGAAACTGCCAGTTTGCACATAAATACTTGCTCCTTACTTTCAAATGATTACAAAAGCAGTTTCAGCACATCTGAAGTTTTGCCAGTTACTATACCCTAAGGTGCAAGTAAGTATACTCACAAGAGAGCAAAGCAAATTAGGTCAATATTACCTACTTTCCCTGGGAGAGAAGGAAAATCAAACTTGGTGGACCTGTCTCTTGGAATTTTAGGCATCCTCAGTTTTACAGCAGCCAAGATAAGTAAGTAGGCATATTCCATCCCCCCTCCTTGTGCTGCCCCAAGGCCTGCCTTATTTTGTTTTGTTTCTTTCTTCCTTAAACAAGGCACTTCCAATAAACGTAGGATCCAGAGAAGTGAAGAAAATATCCTAAAACTGGATTTCTCAACTTCAGCACTATTGACATTTGGACTGGGTTTTTTTTCTTGTTATAGTGAGCTGTCTTTTGCATTGTGGGTAGGATGTTTAGCATCATCTGTGACCTGTAACTACTAGAAATAACTTCAAAAATGTCTCCAGTCATTGCCAATGTCCCCTGAAAGGCAGAATCACCCTCCTGAGAACCACTGCCCTAGAAGGAAATTGCCACCAATGTGTGAGGCACTTGCCTTGTGATTCAGCTGGGTACTAGGGGATTAAGCTAAATATTTATATAGCAAGCAGCCTCCTGATAATCTGATTATGACTATGTACTAGCAACAGTCATCTCTAAATCAACCTTCCTTTAGGCCAGCCCCTGAATTCTTTATTGTAGCTAGCTGGTGTTGATCTGTGTCTAGTTTTAAATCTCCTACTCACTTTCCCTGGCACGTGAAATTTGCCTACAGTCGTTGATGCACATGTTTGGCTGATGACATGTATCTGAAGAGAAGAGGAACTGCCTCTGTAGAAATACTTCAAGGAGCTTCCTTGTTCTGTGCCTTTAAGTGGTGACTACAGTATGTCAGTGTTCTCTGCAGCCAACCTAGAGTTTGGCTGCAGATATTTATAATCCTTATGTGACCACCCCTCCACAAGGAATTCCAGTGCTGTGTAATAATCCTCTCCACTCCCACTATTCCAGCTGGATGGAGAGAAGGCAAAGGAGCCTCTGAGGCCTTTAAGTTTGTTTCATATTGAATCTTTTCCAACGCTCCTTTAAAGGATTGCCGCTTCATATTTTAAAATATAAACATTGCAAGCAAACTCCCAGGCTTGTAGCCATTACATCATCTTAAAGAGGTCTCATGCCTCAGTGAAAGTAGTAAAACAAAATAGAAAGTCTTCAAGAGAGCAGTCATAGATTTCTCAAAAATCTGTCTGGAGATATTGATATCAAAGGAAGATTTTAAACCAACGAGCAAACTGGGCATGGTGGCACACACCTGTAATTGGGAAGCTGAGGCAGAAGGATCACCACGAGTTTAAGGTCGGCCTGGACTTAATAGTAAGATCAAGCCCAGTCTTTCACAGTAAGACCCTATCTCAAAAATCCAGAAAATAAAAAATAAAGCAACAAGAAAATTTATCTTAAGCCAAAGAAAAGGACTAATCAGTTTGATTAAGAAGGAAAATCTGTTTCCAGGAAAACTAGAATGTACCCTATATAGTACTTGTATTTACTGTTGAGCTTTTGATTAATGAATTTGGTTGAGATCAGCACAGATTTGTCGAACTCTACTGTTTCTTACTGTATCTTCAAGTGGATGGTAATGGTCTTAGCCTGACCCTGGAGCTACAGAAAAATATTCTGAAACTGAGCAGTGGCACATGCTCATAATCCCATCTGCTGAGGAAGCTGAGGCAGGAGGATCCCTTGACTCCAGAAGTTTGAGACTAGTTTGGCCAATATGAGACCTCATCACACAAAGAGGAAAAACATCCTGGGCTTTTTTTCTTTCCTTCTTTCTGTACTAAAGATTATGCCCAGGGCCTTGTACATGCCAGGCCAGCATTCTACCACTTACCTAGATCTCCAGCTCCCTTATTAATTTCTATTTTGAGACAAGGTCTTGCTCATTTGCCTGCACTGGCCTTGACCTTGTGATTCTCCTATCTTAGCCTCCTAAGTAACTAGAATTTATAGGTGTGTGCTACTGTGCCAGGATTATCCTGGGCACTTTCAGAGTAGCTGGCTAGTGAACAAGCTGTTAAGTCTTGAACCTCTGGGAAGTATGATGAATAGCTCAGATGGCACCTTAATTGTTACAGTTGGCTACTTCATCAGGGAAAATATGAGTCCCACCAGCCATCGGGGCAGGTCACTGCACCAAGGCATCACTGATCTGTACACTTTCTCCTGCCAAATGGATTTGTCCCACGTCTCAGCTGTCCTAGTTGGAAAATTGTAGCTATGAGGAGAATGTACTTCTTCCCCACCTTCCTTAAGACTTTGCTACAGTGTTTTTGTTTTGTTGTTGTTTCACTTTTTTCAAATATGAATCATTTCAGATATGAATCTCTGGTATTGGCTGTGCAAGATTGACAGGGTTTACTTATTCCCAGGCCCTCACAAACTATTTTCCTGCCACTAGTACTATTTCAAATGTGGCTCTTCAGAAGTGGGGGGCTCTGAGGAATGAGAGCAAGTGCTACATGATAACGCTTCATGAATTCTTTTGTGCAGATTAGAAGAAAAAGCCATCACAGCCCTTTTCATCCCGTCCTTACTGAGCCCCAGCTCTGCCAGTGCTTGGCTGGGTGCTGGGGTCTTAAGTCTGGCCTCTAGTTAATAATGGGGAATACACACAAATAAGTGCAGTAGTAGTAGGGTAGTGCTGAGTGCAGCAAGAAAGACCGGAATCTACATGATTTCATGACCCTTCTGTAAATCTGACATTTAAAAATCCCAATTTGCAGATCAGACAACTGAGACTTGAAGAGGTAGAAACAATTTTTTCAAGTCACATAGGAAGTAAACTTGCAAGTTGAGATTGGTTTACTATCTGTTTTTGTCTCCTGTGGTACTGGGATAGTCATCAGAGTTCATGTTGTCACCTTGGGGATATTCAGCAGTATTCAGATACAGTTTTTTTTTTACTGTCACAAATGAGGAAGCTGCTTACTACTAGCTTTTAGTGAGTGCTGCTAAACATACTATAGATAGCCCTTTACAGTGAAAAATAACTCAGCCCACTTGTAGAAAGATAGAGGATTTGGTTTTTGCCTCCTCCAGATTCCATGGCAAGGAAGAGTTAACTGCTGAAATAGTTTTGGAATGCTGCCTGGTGAAACTTCTGTGGTTTTCTTCCCCTTTTTCAAAAATTAGTTAAGAAATAATTGCTATTGAGAGTGAGTTATACAGATTTAGTGGATAATGTTAGGATCTTGGTGAACTAATTTGAGTCAGTAACTATAGAATTCTCTCCATGCTTGACCAGTCCCCACCCCACCCTGCCACAAGGTTCCTGCTGTGGAAATCAGTCAGCTGTGTATCTGAAACTACTTCCGGCAGGGTGTGTTGTGGAATGGCATCAGCCCCTGCACCAGCTGAGAGTACTGACCTCAGTGTGATTTTATCAGGCTGTCCCTTTTGAGCCTGGCTCTCTGGAACAAAGAACCCTCTGTTAAAAAGGCAGAGAGCTGGTATGATTGGACAGCCAGCATGTACGCACGTGGTTCCCACGGAAAAAGCAGCCATAAATTATTCTGTAGCCTTTTAAAACTTGGGTCTCCAAGGTGGATTTCCTGTATTCACTCTTTCTGTGAGTGCTTATCTTTCCCACTGATCAGCCATCTGATCTGGTGAATTAAATGTTGGCATCCTTCAGAACTGGTGTATTTCTGTGCCCCCACTCTTTTTCTTCTCCGGTCTTGGGCTATGTATTGGATCCCTGCTATCTTTCCAATCTTATTTCCTATATAGACCATCCACCCTATCCACTTACCCCACTCCTCCTACATTTTAACTGTTTGATTTCTACCCATACCTGATCAGTAGCTCAATCTCATCTCTTTACAAAGCTTTTCTGATTACCCCAGCTCACTGTTTCTCCTGATCACCTAAATCACTTAATATGTGTAGCTTTTTTGGCTGCAATTTATTACAGATTATCTAATTTTGGTACTTTCCAATTGTATGTATTTTTTCATATCTCATCTTTGTGTGTGTGTGTGTGTGTGTTTTGCCTCTCAGAATAGATAGCATATTTGGAGACTAGTGAATATTTGAGTTTTTGTTTGCTTGTTTCCTGTGCTGGGGATCAAACTGAGGTCCTTATGCATGCTAGACAACCACTCTACCATTGGGCCACAAATCCAGCCCCAATAGTTGACTGATTAGATGAATGATCTTTGTTTTTCATAAGGATTCAAAATGCTGTCTGCTTTGCAAGACTTGACACATACTCTTTTGTGTTCTGAAGAAATTGCAGTAAGCCCCCTTCTTAGGAATGATTTCTGTTCAAATGCTAACATGTCAGATTGATTTTTAATCCAACAAAGTGAGCCAGGGCTTTAGCTCAATTGGTGCCACCACCTGCCTCACAAGCGCAAGGTCCCGAGTTTGATCCCTGGTACCAAAAAGAAAATAATAATAATAATAATAATAATAAACCTGTGAATCTAATGAAATACATCTGTGAAGGTTCACAACCTGAATGTTCGTAAATCAGTCCTTATTGTATAATTTTAGCCTGGTTTCCTTACCTCCTTCCCTGTAGACTCTTCCTTCTCTAGTAGTTAGCATATGTAAAGTACAAGTCTCTCAGTGTTCGCCCAAACAAAGCAAAACTAAGAAAAAAAATTGATACTTTATATGCAATTGAAGAAAGCCAGATCTGATAGATTCTTTTCTATTTACTTATCATTTTAGAGCCATAATAATTTACTCAATTAGTTGATGGTTAACAAGATTCCTCATGCCTCATTCAGCCTGTTGTAGTGAAAAAAACAATCCAGATTTAAGTCAGAAATATCCAACTTTGTTGCCCATTAGAAAACTGAACATTAAAATAACATTGAGGTACCATCTTATTCCAGAAAGAATGGCTATTATCAAGAAATCAAATTACAAATGCTGGCAAAGCTGAAAGGAAAAAGGAATCCTCCTACACTGCTAGTGTATGTAAACAAGTCTAACCGCTGTGGAGATCAGTATGTAAATTCCTCAAAAAACTAAAAATAGAAATTCCATTTGACCCAACTATTCCCCTTCTAAGTATCTGCCCAAAAGAGTTAAAGTCATCATATTACAGTAATACATGCATACCCATGTTTATAGTGCCACAATTCCAATAGCTAAATCTTGTAACCAGCCTATACGCTCATCATTAGATGAATGGATAAAGAAAGTATGATAGTGGAGTACTTCTCTGCCATAAAGAAGGATAAGCCTGGGCCAGGGATTTAGCTCAGTAGTTCCACCACCTGCCTTGCAATCACAAGGACCCGAGTTCAATCCCCGGTACCAGGGAGGGGGGATTCAGCAACAAAAGGATAGACCTGAGGCAGTAAGACCATAATGATGCACCTCAAGACCATAATGTTAAATGAAAGCAATCAGACACTCAAATTTATGATTTCTCTTATATGAGAAACCCAAAATATGAATAAAGAGCAAAGTAAAAGATAATAGGAAGTAGGGAGACTTTTCTCAAGTCAGATGGGGAACAAAAGATGGAAGGAAGGAGAGAAGGAAAAAGGACTGAAAAAAGGGAGAATTAAAGAAAAATGGAAGTAGAGCTTTTGCAAACAGAAAGGAGAACAAGAGTTGGAACAGGGAAGGATGGAAGGGGAAAGAAAAAAGAATTAAGATGTGTAATATACATATACAAACTCCCTAACTAGAAATGTAGTTATTATGTATTACAAACATGTATTAATGAAAAATTTTTAATTAAAAAAGAAAATGTTCAGTTTTGAATCCTTGTACTATCATTTACAAGCTCAGTGACTTTTGAGAAAAATGACTTCAACTTTTTATATCCTGATTTCTTCAACTATATTATGTGAAAAATGATAATACTCTTCTAGTTTTTATGAGAAGTAAATGAAGATTTATACAGACAAAAGAACTAGGTTTATATTAGGTACTCAATAACTAGAAGTGTCCCTTTAAAGAAAAAGTTGTTTATCTAGACATAAAAACTAGAATATTAAAACAATTTTTTTTTTAATTTTGGTATTGAAGATTGAACACAGGACCTTCACACTGAGCTACATTCCCAGGCCTTTATCTTACATAAATTCACTTATTTTTATTTTGAGATAGGAGTATCAAAAAGTTGCCTAGGGATTAACTTGGGACCTTGTGCTTGTGAGGCAGGTGGCAGAACCACTGAGGTAAATCCCGGCCCTTATAAAATCTTTTTTGAAAAGAACAGTTATCTCCTTTTGTGTTTAGGGATGATCATTCTTCAGAAGATTTGATCTAAGACCCAGCACTAGATTAGATTAGGTCTTTTTCTTCTTGGAAAAAATGGAAATTATGAAGATAAAATGAGTAGGGCAGCAATGAAACAAGTGCATAGGCAGCCTTCTCAAGCATTTTTTTTTTTTTTACAGAATAAGTGTAGGGCTTGTTTCTGACAGTAGCAGCACATAGTCAAGTTTAGGTTATAAATTGTTTGTTTATCCTTTTTGTTTGATTTTTCTGGGGCACTGGAGATCGAACTCAGGACCTTGCACTTGCAAGGTAGGAGCATTGCCACTGAGCCAAATCCCAGGCCCTAGGTTATGAATTCTTAACAGAACTTCAAATATATTTTGTGTATAAATGTGTATCTGAATGTTTTTCATTTATTCATTAATTTATGAAGATATTCGTTCCTATTAGAAGCCCAGAGACAGTGAGTTTTTTGAGACTACTTTGGCCTTGGCTTATGTGCTCTTTAAATCAATATTATTTTCAAATCATTAACCAGAACTGACCAGAAGACATTACCAGTTCTGTGGCACTGCCCCCGCAAGCCATTCAGTTGCCTATCAGATCATCTTTAATGGTCTCGGGGTACTTGACCTAATTAGCTTTTCTTATAGACCATGTAATCTTCCTCTCTTGCCATAAAATGGCAAGTACCACATCAGCTTCTTTAGGAAAGGCACCTCTTCGTATTAATCAGTCTTTAATAAAATATTTATGTAACTATCAGCTTAAACCCAAATAATTCATCTCTCTTCCAAGTCTCATACCAGATTGAGATATTTAAAAGAAAGCCTTTAATTATTTACAGTTTCACCAAATGCATGTTTATAATACTTGGTCATAGGGCCAGAGATTTAGCTCAGTGGTACTGACACCTGCCTTGCAAGCAAGGTCCTGAGTTTGATCCCCGGTACCAAAAAAAAAAAAAAAAAAAAAATTTTTTTTGATCATATGTTTATATTTGTCAAGGAAACAAGACAGAATTCAAAGAAACTGAACTGACATGTTTTCTCGTATTTGAATTCATTGTATCCATTATAGTGAACTGTTTATTATCTCTGTCATTTTGCTGTTCATTACCCAAAGATGCGTTTTTAGCCTAATTTTTAAAACTCAAACCTAAGTTGTCTGTTTGCAATCAATGTTAAATATTGCTTTTGCTTTAGTGACAAAATGAGTCAGTTTTCAGAAACCTCTACTTTGTTCATTCTACATTTTTCTATATTTTGAGAGGAGACTCCTGTACCAACATTCCTTAGAGATTCAACCCAGGGGTGCATTTTACACCAAGCAACTTTTTGATGGTCATGTCCTTCTGAAAGCAAGAAAGACTACTGTCACTTGGTCTCAGGGGAAAGTTCACACCATTGCTTTCTTGGGAAAGCCTCCCCTGATCTTCCAGGCTGGGTCAGGGCCCTTGACCCATGCTCTTATAGAACTGTTTGCTTTTCTTTCAGAGTACATGTACAATTAAAGTGAGAAAATATCTCCACTACTAGAATGTAGGCTCCTCACCATGTCTTTCTCATCACTTTCTTCCTTATTACCTGGCATAGTTTGGGGCACATAGTAGATCCTAATTAATATTTGTTAAACAAATTAAAAAAAATCAAGGTTACAACCTTGTAGCCAGGAGTGGTGGTGCATGTGTATAATCCCAGCACTTTGTAGTGCTGAGGCAGAAGGGTAGCAAATTTGAACCCTCCCTCACTTTCACTAATTCTCTTATTGTAGACGAGTATATTTTACCACTCTGAGCTTCGTTTATCAGTTAAAGTATTTTTGTTTGTTTGTTTTTAGTGAGACAAATAGTTCCATTTTAAGTACACACACACACACACACACACACACACACATGCACACAAACACTCACATTTCAGTTAACCAAATATTAATGTAGTATGGTTTTCTGAATAAAGCATATATTTTGGGCCTGGCACCCTTCGTGAACTGGCCTTAAGCTACTTACCATTCTGACCTCCCATTTTTTCCTTTCACATGCCCTCTGCTTAAGCCATGCTGAAATAGAATTTGCTTTTTTAGGAACTATGCTTCCCGTCCCCCCAGAATTTTACTTTTTAAAAAATTAAATATAGTTGACAAATAAAATCATACATATTAAAGGCATATAATATAATTTTTGTTGTTGTTTGGAACCGGGTATCGAACTCGGGACCTTGTGCTTTCAAGGCAGGCAGCGGAACCACTGAGCTAAGTCCTTGGCCCAACAATATCATTTTTGTGATACTGTACATATATGTTGTAAAATGATTACAACACTCAAGCTAATTAACATATCCACTATCTGATAGCAATTAATTTCCTCAAATTAGAAACATTTTATAATAGCACAAGTCAAAAAATATTCTTAAACAGAAAGAAAAATTTGCATAGCATCCCAATCCTGTAGATGATTAGAACAGTTAAGTGAACACCATTCTAGACAATTTCTTGATATTTATGTTATTTTATTTTTTAAAATTAAAATCTGGTGATGTCATAAATACTATCTTGTAACCTGCTACTTAACAGTGTAGTGGCTACCTTTTTACCTAGATAAGTTGTGTCAACATTGTGCTGTCTTAATAATATGATTAATAACTTCTTTTTTTGTTAAATTCTCTTATTGTTCTCTTGTATGTTCATTGGCCCTCATACCTTCCTCTAATAATAGTCTCTCTTCTATTTCCATATCACTTTTTTTAGATTCCACATATTAAGGGGAACATATTATTCTTGCCTTTTTTGGATCTGGGTTATTTTGTTTAGCATGATAGTCTCCAGTTTTATCCATTTTCCTCCAAATAGTTCCATATCTTGGCTACTGTGAATAGTGTCTTAATAAACATGGATGTGCAAGTATCTCTGTAGTATGCTGACTTTAATTCTTTCACGTATACATCAAGGAGCATGTAGCTGGAACATATGATAGTTCTATTTTTAGTTTTTTGAGAAAGTTACATACTGATTTCCATAGTAGTTCTATTAATTTACATTCCTATCGGTAATGCTTTCCTTGCCTCTAGCTCTCCATTTGAAATACATGCTTCACGATCTCTGTATTTCTAAATTCTGATGAGTAATTATAGTTCCCTCCATGAAGCCTTCCCTGATTTCTCCGGCTTTCTGCCTCCCTCCTACCCATCAGGTTTTTTGTTGTTGTTGTTGTTTTTTGGGTTTTTGTTTTGTTTTTGGTACCGGGGATCAGACTCACAACCTCATTCTTGCCAGGCAGGGTGCTGTGCTGCTGAGCTAAATCCCTGGCCCAGTTAAGCTTTTTTCTTTCTTGCAAAACATCATGCTTTTGTCATTACCACTGTCTTGGTAACCATTAATCTTAGAAGAAGAATTAGTACACTGTCTTTTGGAAAGTCTACAAGCTAGAAAGACTTTACAGGGGTCATGAGAGTTCCTGTAGGATGTATGGGAAGTTTTCTCGTGGGTTTGAGAACACAGGGAGCTCAAATAACATCAAAATCCTTAGTTTCCCATTTAAAACAAGATCCACTTCATGCTGTGTTGCTTTATGAGCCATTCATAGCCATCTTTATAATAATAAAAGCACCAAAAGATGGTAGTGACTGATGCCTGACAGGCACAGACGTACTTTGGAGTTTCCACTTACCACTAAATAATGCTTGTAAAGTGTAGGTAGCCTAAGATGAAAGGCATTCTGTAGATTTGAAATGAGCAAGATCCAACCAGTCCTCCATATCCTCTTTTATTTGGACTGAATTCTTCATAGGAGAGAGTCTCTATCAAGATGGATTTTAAAATCTAAGGAAGAGTGGACGTGAGGCCTCTAGATCATTTCAGTGGGCTGCTGGTTCAGATCTAGAGTAGGCAAAGGCAAAGTGCCAAGTCCAAAACTTGGAAAGGGAGCTGTGTTAGGATGTGAGGCGACTCCACCCAGCTGCCTTTAATTAGGAAGACAGCAGGAATGACCTAAAAGGGCCTGGAAGGACCAGGACCACTCTTTTATGTTAGGTTCCCTGAAGGAAAACCTGACATCAAATTTTGTTCTTAGGAATTTTAAAATGAGTAGAGAGCTCTTCAACCTCTGTCATCAGCTAACGGGAAACGAATTTGAAATTTTGCCTGAATGCATATATTTGTGGTTTCAGGAGTGGAGAAGGCATCTGAAGAAGTGCTGTGGAGTTCCCTGTATCTCACTTTTAAAAAGTTTACGCACCACATGCAAAATGAACAGATGCTTATTTGGGGTGGGGTTTATAGCTATCAGAGCAACAAGAGGCTGAAAGCTGTATCAGACATTTATTTTAGTCACTGAGATGGCTACTGGCAACAGTTCCACATATCAAAACTAAGGAGAAACTCATGAACAAATACCTCCCCCCAAAAAAAGACCTGGAGGAGAAATCTTGTACTGTACATCCTCTCTTGATTTCTTTCAAAACAGATGATTTTTTAAAAAGGAGCAAAGCATTTAGGAAGAATTCTTTGGCTTTTAAGTTTTTGAGGTTTCTTCTGGCAAGGGGATTGGATGACTATATGTAATCTTTTCTATAGGCCAAGCTTAAGCTTTTGGAGAGTTTCTTGGTAATATTTTCCTAACACCTTAATTAGAGAGAGTGTGACTAAAGCTGATAAGTAATTCAAATCTGAACTTCAGAATTGCTGGAATGTTCTATTTATATGGCACATGTATGAGAGTAGAATAAGGTAGGTAGATATGGGGAAGGAGTAACTAAGAATCAGCTGAATTGATTGGCACCTGAGTTGGTGAGGAAAAAGGAAAGGAATTTCTGGCCATGAAGTTTGTGATTCCACATCAAGATCATTCTTTATAATAGAATAACCACCCACTCTGAGTCCAGAGCCAGAATTCCTCAGATTCCTCCAACCAGAGGGGCCCTGGCATGCTAAACAGTCTGTGATGATATCTGAACACTTTTAAGTGGATATATTTGGCCAGCAAGATTTGCTAGTGAAATTGATCTTGCCTTCCCTGGGTTTTTCCAATTGTCCTGAATAATTAAAAGAAAATTAAAGCTCGATTCCTTGAACTGTTAAGTATCAGATCTGTAAGCTGTGATCAGACCTTAGAATCATAGTGCGTCCAACATTAGAAGGGACCTTAAAACATCCTGAACAGATTGTAGAAGATTTGTAAATTTGTTTCCCCACATCTCTGCCAAATGATTGCTTGAATTTCTGCTCAAATATCTCCAAGGTCAGAAAAGTCTCTCCTTCCAGGGACACCCTATTCTTTGAATAGCATGAGAAAGCTCTTTGTTGGTTTTGCCCATGGATCTTATTGTACCAGTTTAAGAAGACATCCAGAAAAAAATTTCCTTCCTCCCACGTTCTACCCTTCAGATACTCCGTGTTGATTAAATCTCCGGGAACTTGCTCTAGTTAAGTATCCATACTGCTTTCTACTACATGTTCTTCAAGAAACAAGGTTTCTAGTTTTGTAGTATAGGTCCAACAGGACACAGGATTCTGAAAAGCTCCTTTAATAGTTTTAGAACTGAAGAATATTAAGACTGGAAAAAAAGACAAAATTTTGCCTCCCCACACCCTCTTTCAGTTTACAGGTGGGGAGTCTCCCCCCCACCCCCAGTACGGAGGATTGAATTTAGGACCTTGTGCTGAGAGGCAAGCACTGAGCTCAGTCCCTGGCCCTGGAAAAAGACTCTTTTGTCTTTGAGTGGGTAGAATTGATCAGCTGCATCTTTTGAAGTGAGAAATGAAATATAAAAACATTTTGCCAGAAAAAGGTCTCTTAGTTGCTTAATTGCGATCACAGGCTTCAGCCTGCATTTCAACTTGCAGTGATCCTCCTCCCTCAGTCTCCCCATACCGTGATCACAAACATGCGCCACCACACTTGCCCAATGATTTTTTTTTTTTCCACTGCCTCAGAGAATGATTCCCGGCATTTAGGAGGCTGAGGCAGGAGTATTGCTGTGACTTCAAAGTCAGCCTGAACTACGTATCAAGACCCTCTCTCAAAAAAGATAATTAAAAATCAGAATGATCATCACAAAGAGAGCAGAGTATATTGCACATCTTCAGAGATAACAGCCTCCTCTAGTGGACTTCCTAGAGTGCCCTTTGTACAGTACTTTTTAACAGTCACGGGTGACTGGATGGTTTTTCTAAAAGCCAAGAGAGACTGTGGATGGGATTGTGCGACACTTTAATATTTTCTTGTTTGAGACTTGAAATACAGACACATGCTTTTCATCTGGCCCCAAGGAAGCTCAGGTTTCTTGGATGTGTACAGCAATAAAGGCGCTCAGGTGTTTGGAGTGGGCTTGTGCGCGCGCGCGCACACACACACACACACACACACACACACACACACACAGTCATTGACTCTACTTTATAGCTCTGTGTGAGAATGTACCGAGGCCTGATGATATACTCGGAAAGGTAGAGTGTGCCTAGAGTTATCCAGTAACTTGATCT
This sequence comes from Fukomys damarensis, assembly GCF_012274545.1. NCBI lineage: Eukaryota > Metazoa > Chordata > Mammalia > Rodentia > Bathyergidae > Fukomys > Fukomys damarensis. Next base: position 7,496,902 of record NW_022900935.1, read on the forward strand.
CTGAACATAACAAAATTGCTTTGGACACCAGGAAAGTGCTGGGTTTAAGGATGTAGTGTTCAGCTGGGCAAGGAGCACGCCAAAGGTGACATTGCAGAGACCGGGGACAACCTTTGGTGGCAGAACTGGAGCCGAACGCAATGACCGTAGCTGGCCCGGCGCGACCCCCGCCCCAAGCGATGGGGCCTCTGGGGGAGGCGGGGGCGACCCTTCTGGGTTAGCCCGCCCTTGGTCTGGGCTTGTAGCCCAGGAAGAAGGCGGGGGCGGAGGGGGCCGGGCCAGCAGGGGAGAGGGCGGGGCTTTCCTTTGTCAGGGGATTTGCGCGGCGCGGCGGAGAC
>NW_022900935.1:7497854-7525618 GCF_012274545.1 Fukomys damarensis
CAAACTAACTTCCTGAGCGCGAGACCGAGGCCGGCGTGACCGGGAGCCACCTGCCAGCTTGCGGTGAGGTGACCCGGGCCCTCAGGGCGTGCGGCCCGGTGCGGGAGGAACGGGCGGTGCTGAGTGAGCTCTCTGACAGCCCCTCGGCCGCTGCTACAGCCTACTCGCCTTCTGCAAGGCCTGGCGCGGGGCTGCACTCGCCTTGTGCAGCCACAGCGCAGGGTTGGCCTAGGAGTCACAACAATGCCATGATGTTTTGGAGACAGGAAGCCCTGAGCTGGCCCCGAATGAAGGACTTCCTGTGTTTAAAGTTGCAGGAATATCCGCCGACCAGCTCAGTTCAAATGCAAACACCCCAACTAGGGAGGACGAATGGCTAATTCAGACCAGCTGGACTCTTCCAGGACTGGAACAGAGGATAAAATGAGAGGAATTCTTAGGAGCTTGGCCCGTACTTGAAGACCAGAAAGGCTGTGCCATTGTTACTACAGTCAGTGCAAATTCGCTGCTTCCAACTCTGCTTTGGTAAGAGTGGAACTAGATACTGAATAAGACTTGTCACTATCAAATGATTTCTGCTGACTGAATTCAAAAGAGCAGTGCTCTTGAAAAAATAGAATAAAACCAGAAGCCATACTAGGAATTATGTCTTTTGATCACATTAGACCATTTCTCTGTCTGCAACAATGAGGCTGGTAGCCTGTGAGGAAAAAGCTGCTTGTCTTAGAACTTCTCCTAGAATGTTTTCAAAGTTGAACTCTCGGGTCTTTCTGGAGAGCAGATGCAACTGGTGGTTTAGAGTGTGAACATACAAAAGAATTTATAACTAACTCATGGAGAATGCATTTTGGGGAACTGTGAAAAAACTTTTGAAAGATTGATGGTTCATGCTGATTGAAAAAGTATGGGTAAGCCACTCAGCAGACCAGACTGTTTAAGGCAGAACCCCACCTGCCTGGGGAAAGGGGAGGATGAAGACGGCTATATAGAGGATTGCTATGTTCCACAGCGGTCCATATATGATACAATGAGGATAAATGAACAGATTGACCAGGGGTCAAAGCTTAATCAGACTTCAAAAAGCACCATAGAAAAAATGGAAGGAAGCACCATATCCAACAATGGTACATTAGGAGCAGCAGCTCATGTTTTTGAATCTAGACCACCAGAAGGCAAAAAGCTGGATGAGAGAATAATATTTGACGCATTAAAACTAAGCAGTGATGTACAGAAGTCAGCTCCTGTGCCACCCAGACGGAGGCCAAATGCAGAGCGCAAAGATAATGTTAATAGGAGATCATGGAAGTCCTTCATGCCACCCAACTTCCCAGAATTTGCAGAAAGGATGGAAGCTTCTCTCAGTGAGGTTTCAGAAGCTGGTGCTTCAAATCCTTCCTTACATGAGAAGAAAGAATTCAGTTCTGCCTTAACAGAAAGTTCTAGTCATTTGGACCACAGAGAGCCTCAGTCAGAGTCAGTAACTTTGGAACATGTGTCCAAATCCGTAAGTATTCTAGAAGTTCAAGATGTGAAAAATTTAAATAGAGACTGCCAGGACTCAAGATTCCAGCAGCACAGTGAGAGCTCTCCCCATGAATTCCAGCCTCTAGAGTCAGAAGCTGCAGCAGCAAGTGGTAACACAGATGTAATGGAGGAGCACAGATTCTCAAGTGCAACCTGGCCCAGAGCCATGAAAAGTTCAGCTAAGGGAGGCTTCAATGAGAAGCAGCACCCCCTTGGGGATGCAGTGTGCACTGTGGAAATGCCATCTCTCTCCCCCTGCCTTAGTGAAGAGTTGTTGGATCCAGAATTGCATATTCTCATAACTCCCAGCCTAAGAGAAAAAACAGAGTCTGAACTAAAGTTTGAGGAGGATGAACAATGGATCATGATGGAGGCTGAGAAGTGGGAGGAAGAAAAACTGTCAAAGAAAGGGAAGACTCTTCTAATGGTAGATGAGAACACCCTGGCAGATAGTTTTGAAGAAAGAGAACAAACAAGCTCAATAGCAGTTGTGGAGGATGGAGCTAACTGCTTAGCTGCTATTCTGGGGACTGTTGACCACCTACCTCTTGGTCAGATTTGTTGCTCTGGGGATCCACAGGCAGGTGCGGACCAGTTGTCTTCTGTTCCCAAGAATACACTACCCCTGGATTGCGGTTATGTTGTAGGTGAGGATGCTGTTGATGAGATGAAAAAAACTGCTCAGGGACTAGAGGATCTTACTTCAGAATTAGAATGTAATATTGATCCTGTTGATGAAGAGCAGCTCTCTGACACAGATTCAGTGCAGATGTTCCTTGAACTTGAAAAGGAGTGTTTATGTGAAGAAGGAGTAACTCCTCCAGTTGAGCTGCAGAATCAAGCCTCATCTGAAGGGCTGGCCCCAGCCCAGAATGCAGAAAATTCACTTATAGTTAGTTATTTTCCAGGTGCTGCCTTAGAAAAGGAACAGCATGGAGGCCTTCTAAATGTAAAGGACCCTGATACTGCATTGGACTGTGAATATTTTAATTCCCTGGATTCTTCTCAGGTGACAAATGCTATAGAATTTATTGTTCATCCTAGTAGCGTGAGGGACTCTTCCATGGTTAGCAAGGAGTGTGAAAAAGTGCCTTTTATCCCCAAGACTATGGGGGAATTTAAGTCTCCGGCTGATCTGGAGTCACTGAGAGAGCTGGATCCAGGAGATTTGCCGAACTCTCATCACGGGGCTTTTTGTGAAGAAAAACTATCAGACTTTATTGCTTTTGAGCTAGCCAAAGAAAATGGCAGTTTGACCCAAGCAGACTACAGCCACACTGAGAATGTTCAGTATATTGAGAGAGTACCTCTCAGTTTTGCTTTTAGCTTTCAGCTAACAGATTTAACCTCAGGACCTGAAGTAGAGATGTTATCACATGATTCAAACTTATTAACAGATAAGCATTTGGAAAATGAGACAGCTGTTAATCAAGAAAGTAACAGTCTGACATCCTTGGGAAATGTAGACCCTTCTAAATTGTGCATGAGGAAAATTTGTGAAGATGGTAAGGCAAAAGAGCTAGATTGTCAAGCCAAACTTTTGGGAGACAGTGCCCCAGCACATTGTCATAGTGACTTCCTGGAGCATGTCTTTCAGGATCTTCAGAGAGAGTTGCCAGAGTCAGAGACTCTGAGTCTGCATCTGCTGGTGGGAGAACTGAGACATAGTGGAGGTGTAGTGGAAACTCTAAATGATACAAACCCTGAGCTGAATGTGACATCACATGGAGAGGAGATGCAAATGGGAGATTTTGATTCATTCCCAAGTATCTTTCCAGAGGAACAAGTTCCCAAAGCTAGTAATACTGAACCAGTTTTAGAGGAATGGATCCCCAGCTCACAGGGGCATGCTGCAGCTGCTACAGTGCTCTCTGTAGAAGTAGGTGCCCTAGATGCAGCCCTGCCCACCCCAGAGGAGGACATCCCAGTTGCTGCAGTGCTTGCCCCAGAGGGAACTACTATAGTGACCACTGAAGTTCCCTTCACAGAAGAGGACATCCCAGTTGCTTCAGTGACTACCACAGAGAACCATGTCCCAGCTGCTTCAGTGGTCATCTTAAAAGAGAATGTCACTGCTGCTGTACTGTCAGCCCCAGTGGAGGCTGCTGCCCCAGCTCTTGCAGTATTTGCCCCCAAGGGAAGTGTTCCAATTGCTGCAATGTCCCCCCAATGGGAGACTGCTCCAGCTGCTGCAGCAACCATCACAGAAGAGGCTGTACCAGATATTGAAGGATCTTCCCCTGAGGGGACTGCTTCAGCTGCTACAGTACCCATCACAGAAGATAACACCCTAGAAAGCCTTGTCACCCTAGCTGCGGCTGGACTGACTCTTGAGGACCTTGGTCTTCCAGCTGCTGCATTGTTCACCCCAGAGAAGCCTGATTCCACTGCAGTGGAGCCTCCCTCCCCTACTCCTGCAGGGCATGCCCTAGAGGAGTCTGACATTCTAGCTGTCACAGGTTCCACTGCAGAAGAATCTCCCACCCCAGCTGCTACATTGCCCGTCCCAGGGGAGGGTATCACCCCAGCTGCTACAGTGCCCACCCCAGAAGGGTCTGCCACCCTTGCTACTATAGTGCCTGCTGTGGACATGTTCCCCACTGGCAGACTCTTCCTGAGAGTTAGTGCCCACACTGACTCAGTACCTGTCTCAGAAGAAGGAACTCTTCTTGAGGATGTTTCTCCCACTAACATACGGTTCAAGGAAGACCTTAATTCTTCAGTTTTTGGAATAAAGGAGGTGCCTGGCACAGTATTGCATGGGAAAGTGCCTCTGGCTGCAACTGATGGATTAAATTCAAATGAGGTAATTGTTGCTCACATTGTTTTGGGTTAGGTTCTAGAGAGAGGAAAGGGAGATCTGCTCTGCTAGTTCTCTGACTTGGCAGTAGTGAGAACACAGATAATTTTTGTGAGGGAAGGGTGGATTTGTAATTCCTAGATTTTCTATTGAATTTAAGGGGAAGTGCCTCTTACTTTTGTCTGATGAAAAACTGTAACTTTGTAATTCATGCTTCAGTTTTTTATTCAGATAGGCCAAGCCCAAAGGCAACAGAGAGATATAAACAGTTGTTGGTTTACTTTTTTTTTTTTGTACCGGGGATTGCACTCAACCCTGTGCTTGGGCGGCAAGCGGTGGTACCACTGAGCTAAATCCCCAGCCCTGGTTTACATTTTTTAGTAGATTATTAGCAGGAAAGTATTACTTTGCTTTTGAAATGCACAGCAAGCTTGTTCTGTTCTAAATCAAGAGGTGCATATTGATCAATGGTGCCCATAGTTAGGTAGAGGCCTCAGTATGAACTTTGAGACCTGGAGTACTCTAGAAAATTGGATAGATATTCATTTTCTTCATTTGGTAAAACCAGTCTCAAAATCTTTGCGATACAGCATTTAAACCCCATATACATAAGACAGATGAACCTTCCCCTCTTCTCTTCAAATTTATGTGTTGGTTAGGTAGAATTCACCACAGCAAGTTGGCTAAAAGGAACCTGTTGTATGAATAACAGCTTTTTAAATGCAAATGTATTTCTTAAAGCCACAGGCATAATAATTTAGGAAAAATAGAGATATTTTATTCGCCTTGTGAAATTATGTCTGTGTCCTTAAAGCAAATCATTTTCCTCCTGGGTCTCTCCTTTCTTAATCTGTAAAACAAGAGAATTAGGCTAATGTGTTCTCCTGGGTTTTTCTTACCACTAAGATTCTTGATGTTAGAATATAGAATGGAAACAATTGAGAAGTGTTCCACATCTTGAGCCCTCTAAAACAGAGGAATTAGAGATTAGCAATTTTCTACAGTTGTCATTTGATCAGTGGTGAAGGGTGAAGGGTTTAGGGTTTAGAGGTTTAATCTAATACAACTAGAGTTTAGGAAGTTGTTTTGATTTTTTTTTCTTTTTTTTTCTTTTGAAGACAGGGTCTTCACTATGTAGTTGAGACTGCCCTGGAATTCACTATGTAGCCCAGGCTGGTCTCGAACTCACAGGGATCCTTCTGCCTCAGCCTCCTGAGTGCTGGGATTACAGGCTTGCACCACCACACCCAGCTTTGTTTTGATCTTACTGCATCCTCAGGACCCAAAACAGTACCTTCTTCAAAGCCTTCATGCACTATTGGTTGACTATCAATCTCCTGGGGTATCAAAGAATGTTAAAAGAAAAATGAGCTCTCTCATCTGCCCCATTGCAGAGCTTTGTCTGCTAGAGTACCAATTAAATGTGTAGCTAAAAGCAACAAAATAATTAATTGGTTCTACAAGGTATGGAATTTACCATATCCCCCTGCTTAGCAGAGTGGTAATGGTTTCACTTTGAACTCCACTGGTTATTTTGGAACATGGCATCACATCAAATTGGGATGTAGGTTTCCCAGATGAGATGAATTTTTATTCTGTTTCCTGAGTTTTGTTTACTTTGAGATTCCAGTAATCACTGAGACCCTGGTAATCTTTACAAAATCAGGACAATAATTTTTTGCACTGGATTTTTTTTTTTTTTTTTTTTGAGACAAGGTCTTGCCAAGTTGCCCAGGCAGGCCTTGAACTTGTGGTCCTCCTGCACCAGCCTCTCAAAGTACTAAAATTACAGACATGTACCACCACATCCAGCAGCACTGGCATTCTTTATAATAAAGAATGTTTCTGGCATGAAAGCTGTGACAGCAATCAATGAAAGAAAGAGATTAAATTTTAAGGAACCAGTCAAATCTATGAAAAGGGAAAAAAATTCAGAGAAATCCTTACTATTCTTTTCTGGGATCTTTTCTGCAATGTGTAGTCAAGGGTAGATAACGTCTCAGGATCTTTCCAGCTGCAGGAGATAATCATTTTATGAAATACTGACTAATAAAATGACAAAAGGAACTGATAGCTGCCTACAAGGTTATCCATCTTTGAATTGTGATTACTTTGTGAAATATCTGGAAGCAAGCCGATACCTACATCTCTATAAAAAAAGAAAGATGGAGTAGGAAGAGTGAGGAGGGGAAAGGGACGTAAAAAGAATTAAGATCTGTTATGTACATGTACCAGCTCACGATGATGAGTGTAGTTATTGTGTACTATAAATATGTACTAATAAAAAATTAAATTTTTTTTTAAAATGACCAGAGCTATAGTCCTGGCTAGGAATGTTAACCAGTAAGAGTATCTAGAAACTGCTGAGTATTATGGCACATGCCTATATTCCCAGCACTCAGGAGGCTGAGGCAAGAGGATCACAGTGAGTTCAAGGCCAGCCTGAACTATATAGTGAGACCCTGTCTCAAAACAAACAAACAAAAAAAAGTATAGACTATTTTGAAAATACTGAAATATCATTGAGTTTACATGAGTATATAGATTTGCTAAATTGGTGAAATAGTTTTAAAGACAATGAGACTTGTCACTTCTCTACATAAACACTTAGAAATTATTAAGTAATCATGATTTAGAGTGAAGTATTTGAGATCTTTTGTATGTGTACATGTATGTACAAATGCACACACTCACATTTATTTTTCTAATAGCCAGTAGCAACAGAGTGAAATTTCTATGGTGAGATCTGGGGCCAAGTTAAAGCAGTCTGTGGTTAAACAACTACTCACTCACAGACTTCTTCATTCTTAGTCCCAGTCACTAGTTCAAAAGAAAAAGAATTTTCTTAATAAAATGGGAGTTCTGTAAAATTAAAATTTTCTAAAGGAATTTTTAAGCAAAAATTGAGGAGGACCACAATATCAGTTCAGTAGAAATGTTCAGCTTATTGGCAGAACCTTTATAGTTGTATCTGTTTTCCCTATCACCATTTCTATACAAGGAATCATTCATCCATGGAATAAATATCTACCAAGTACCTACTGTGTGCCACGTATTGCACTCCTTCAGTGAATAGAATTGGCATGTTCCTCCCCTTGTGGAATTCATATAGTGGGTGAGGCAAGGCACTAAGGGAAGGAAAGAAAAACATATGTAACTGTGACAAGCACTTTGGGAAAAAAAGAGATATCGGGATTTGAAAATGATTGGATGGACTCAAGTATTTTGAGAATGGGAGTAATAAGACCTGATAATTGATAACATTTTTTGTGTTAAGGGGAGGGGAAGGAGTTGTTAATGATGACTTAGGTTCTGCTTTGTACAACTGAGTGGATAGGGCAATAATGAGCAATTTAGGGAGGAAAACCAGTTTGAGAGACAGGAAAGGAGATACTGTTTTAGAACTGCTAGTTTTTGAGAGTCATTTGTATGGCAATAAGAAAGCAGTTAATATATAGAGTTGAAATTCAGAAGAGAGATACAAGTTGGGACTCCTGTTTATCAGGGTTAATTTTTAAAGCCATGAGAATGTATGGAATGGCCCCAGAGATGTTTAGAAAGAAGAGGGTCCAGAGACTCCCAACATTTGAGGTGGAGCTGAGAGAAGGAAAAACAAAGGACATTAAAAAGAAAAAAAAAAAAAGATCAATGAGGAGGGTAGCACTGAAAGATGCAGTGTCACCAGAAATAAAAGTGTTTTTAGAGGTTTTTTTAGGAATTTTCTGTTTTATGTCCCTATTTTATCTTACAGCGTTGCAACAGTTTTTACAAGTTTACTGATCTGAAAATTGTCTGCCAGTGCTACTTAGTTAATAACGTGGCACCATCTCATTTCACTAACTGAAATACTAAGGAGTGGGAAGTTTAATGTATCTGAAAATATTGGTTTTGCAAAACTTCATTTGAAAGAGAAGAGAGAAAGTGTTTTCAGATTTACTTTTTCAATACTCTGCTTGTGTTCAAAATAAATATCTAGTGGGCCTTGGATTTTAGCTTAGTGATTCTGCCTTCTGCCTTGCAAGTACAAGCACCCAAGTTCCATCCCAGGATTTGGGAGGGTGAAGCAGGAGGATTGCAGTGAGTTTGAGGCCATCCTGGGATACATAGTTTGAAACTGTGTATCCCAGTTTGAGACCAGCCTGAATTACATAGCAAGATTCTGTCTCAAAAGCAAAAAAAAAAGTTTAAGCTGTATGTTTTATTCTCCTGTATCATCTGTAGCACTGTCCAGCATAATTTCCTGCCAAGATAGAGATGTTCTCCGTCTGTGAACACATAGAGTAGGTACTAGCTGGCTGTTATGTTAGATCGCACAGAAAGAATTTAAGTGCTGGGTATTACTAGTGTATCTCTTTTTCTCTCTCTTTCAGTACCAGGGATCAAACTCGGGACCTTGCACTTGCCAGTCAGGCATGCTGTCTCTGAGCTACATCCCCAGCCCTTAAATGGCAGTTACAATTGGAATTGGTTATTGGATAGAGGGGTTCCTTCAGTATGGACTTGACATCTTTCCGCTGTACCTGTTTCCCTGCCTTCTTTGCTACACCCCCCGCCCGCCCCAATCACCATCATTTCATTCCCCCAGAGCAACTTTAAACTTAGGAGGTTTCCCCCTTCTGATTTTCCTTTGGTAACATCTTTAATGATAGAATTATGGCGCTTGCTCTTTCTGAAAACCATGTTGGAAAAACTGTTATTTTAGCTAAACTGACTGGTAGTGTCGCCTAGCAAAATATAGTATAATCAAATTATAGTACAGAATGGAGTGCACTGGTAATTACCTTTGTAAGCTTCCCTTTCCAGTGTTCCCTAGGGCTTTCCCTCTCCGCTGACTCATGTATATGGCCACTCTTTCCAGAGTCAGATTCCTACGAATGTGATATGTGGTCTTACATAGTCCAAAATTAGTCATCCAAACTTAAAATTTTCTTTCACATTTATTTTTGTCCTCTTCTGTTTGCTGTCATCCTTTGGCTTTAAATGACTCACCTGTTGCACTGAAACTGAAGCAACTTTTTATGGAAGAAAAGAGCAGAAATAAATCCAGGCTAGTTGAATATAGCTGGTTTTAATCTTCTGGTAAATTGTGAGAATCTGATTTTAGTGACAAGTAGTTTATTTATTCTTTTTCTTAAGACCCTTAGTGTTATCAAAGGACCATTTTCTTTTGATTCTGTTTCCTCAGAGAAATGTCTTAAATTGTAATGGTTGCGTAGTTATAGTAAAGCATGTGCTTTGCTTGTTACATTGTTCCCAAGAGGATGCTCTTCATATCTTCAATATCGCTTTTTATCTGCCTCTCCGAACATGTGTCCAGAGATGTGAGGGACATTTCCCTGCATTACTGGCCCTTTTCCATTTGTGATCAGAGGAGTACTGTTTCAAGAATATTGGCTGTGTGTGGTCTGTGGCTCTGAAACAGAACGGAGTTAAATGGCCACAGGGGGATTAAGCTATGAGCTTGGCAATTTTTTTCACAGTTAATGTGTTTTGACTAATTGATTTATTGGTCCTGGTCAAAGAAGAGCATTGTCTGTTACTAATAATCAGTTGAGTCTATTATCTAAGGTATTTTTATCTTAAATATTCATAATTTGGTATCATTCATCCTTTTTAGGACTTACATGCTTTGCTTTTTTTTTGTGGCACCGGGGATCAAACTCAAGACCTTGTGCTTGCGAGGCAGGGGCAGTGCCACTGAGCTAAATCCCCAGCCCCTTTGCGTTTATTTTACAGTATTTTGAATCTGATGCATCTCTAGTCCCTGTAGCTTTTTGCATTAAAAATTTTTAAAAAATAAGTCATTGGGTTAAAGATCTAAGTAGTATCATGACTCTAATTAAATATTCATAAGAGAATGTATTGAAAGATATGTGTTTCCATTATACTTCATTGTGCAATGAGTTGGTTTTGTTGTTTTGTTCTTTTTATTTCCTGTCCTCCTTCATTAACTCATAAATCTCTTTAAGAATAACTAATATGGTGTAAAGGGCCTAATATCTTTTAAATTAAATCTTTGGTTTGCAATTATTCAGATGTTTCAGAAAGAACAAGTGGATCCTCTTCAGATGAAATTGCAGCAGGTGAATGGACTTGGCCAGGGATTAATTCAGAGTGCAGGAAAAAACTGTGATGTGCAAGGTTTAGAACATGACATGGAAGAGATCAATGCTCGATGGAATACACTGAATAAAAAGGTGAGTGGCAAGGAGATAGTAAGTGTGCTAGGATCAGCAGACACCTCAGATATCTAAATCTAAAGTGTCACTGGTACCTAAGTGCAAATAAAAATTTAGCTGTTAAAATCCATAGTTCCTAAAAGGTATCAGTAGTTACTTGAAAACTGCTCTTTCTCATAATGAGCCTTGTGTCTGTGACACAGGTTGCACAAAGAATTGCACAACTACAAGAGGCCTTGTTGCATTGTGGGAAGTTTCAAGATGCCCTGGAACCATTGCTCAGCTGGTTGGCAGACACTGAGGAGCTCATAGCCAATCAGAAACCTCCATCTGCTGAATACAAAGTGGTAAAAGCACAGATACAAGAACAGAAGGTAAGAATGTTGGGACAGTGAAATAAAACAGCCACGGGAAATGGTAGACAACATATTTGTTTATAGTTTAAGGAGTGAGTCAGGAGTTTTAGTAGAATCTCAGCCTACTTTGTATCATCCTGAAAAGAAAGGTAGAAAGCGAATTTTATCACCTTAAGTGAGTCTTACTGTGGCATATGTTAGACTGAACAAATTGACTTGTTCATGTATCCTATTTCAGTGTTTCACTTACAGTTTTATGTTAAGAGGCTTTTGGTGTTGCCAGTTTAGCAATATTCTAAATAACGTATATCATGTACAAGTTTGTATATGTATTTTTTTGTTGTTGGTTTAATTTGTATTTCAGTGCATTTTATTTGTTTTTTGAGACAGGGTATCCCTGTGTAGTTAAGGCTGGCCTTGAAATCACTGTGTAAGTTCAGTCTGACCTCAAAGTGGTGATCCTCTGGCCTTGGTTTCCCAAATGCTGGGATTACAGATGCAAATCACCACACCTGGCCTGTGTTTTTTTTTTTTTAATAAAAGTTTATCTCAAAGGAGATTTTTTTCCAGATTTATTGATGTATAATTCATAAGAATTATGTATATTTGCAATGTAGAAGGTGATTTTTTTTTTTTCAGTCCTGGGGATTGAACTCAGGACCTTATACCACCTGCCTTGCAAGCACAAGGACCCAAGTTCGATCCCTGGAACCAAGGGAAAATAAAAATAAAAAACTTATAGTAGCTAGCACTAAATATGTGGGATTAAGAGAAATGATTTGAAACCTAGCCCTAAAAGATGATATTTTTATTTGCATAAGCATCATGAAGTGATTGTGTTAATTTCTCATCTGACTTAATGTTTTTTATGTACTTTTCTCTTGATTCAAAGGGAGTTTCCTATTTATTACATAATGACAATCACAGTTCCATTTAAAAACTTAAGCGTAGGATGGGCCAGGGGTTTAGCTCACTGGTACCATGCCTGCCTCACTGTGTTCAATCCCTGGTACAAAAAATAAAAAACTTAAGCATATGAAAAGTTTGTGTAGGTGGTAAGGAACTATGTTGTATCTCATGTGTTTGCCTCAAGGATGGAAAAACTTAAATTATTCAATTAATTTTGGGATTTGGCAGAATTTTTTTGTTTTTTCCACCTATTTCAGATTTTTGGGTGGTTTTTACTTTTTCTTTTTCTTAACCTTTACTATTCTTTTCATATGTGCGTACCATAGTTGCTCCAGCGGCTCCTTGATGATCGAAAGGCTACAGTAGACATGATTCAAGCAGAGGGAGACAGAATAGCCCAGTCTGCTGAGCTGGCTGATAGAGAGAAAATCACTGGACAACTAGCAAGTCTTGAAAGTAGATGGACTGAACTACTCAGCAAGGCAGCAGCCAGGTAAGGCCAGTGGGTTTTTTGAGGAATAGGTCTGAATTTGTTTCGTCCTATTTGACTTTACTATCACAGAAGTGCTTTACAAGCTCCTAGATGTTTCGTATGGAGCTTTAGAAGATGTATAAGGGCCTTTGTGTGAAGAATGGTAAGTATTCAGAGATAATCTTCATAACTAGGATCATTCCCAGAAAATAAGCTTCAGCTACCCATAAATTTCTGAAAACTGGAACACTTAATGATTGGTGTGGTGCTTCTGTTGCAGTTCCAGACAATAGACACAGACTCCTACAATCCAGCCAATTTAGGAGTTTTTGAAACAGATTTCTCCCCCTTCATATTTATAAATGATGCTTTTGATATTGGAATTGAAATTTTTTCTACTTCTTTTCTGTTAGCTTATTCTGATACTAGATATTTTTGCATCTAGGGGCTAGTCTTTGATTCTGTTAAATATTTGGGTATTCAAAAGATGCATAGGTATTCTTCAATAATTGACTAAAACACAAGCAGTACATTTTCCTCTTCCAAGGAAGTGTTACCTGTTTCCATAATTGTAAGGAACCCTTGTGTCACTTGAGCTTTAATAAGTCACACAGATATCTCTACTTTTAGCTTACACTCGATCTTAAAAATAAATGCTATCTCGTCATCAGTAGAAAAATACTAGAAACCAGTAAGAGCATAGCAAACTTGATCTTTTGTTTTATCCTTTAAATTTTCTAAATAGGAAGCAGCAATCTTCAAATGACTACCTCATCAGTCTCTATTTTCAACTGCCAATGACGTGCTTATTTACCATCTGAATTGCAAAATACAAGCTTGCCCATATTAATAGGAGAAACAAAATTGAAAGAATTTAACTTATTTTTATTTCCAGATTTACACTGCTTTTTGTCCTTTTCTGTCCCTTGCCATTAGTGTACCACTGGCTTCCAGTTACCTGTGCCTAAAACTTCAACCCCACTTTTACTCTATCTGGACTTTGTGCCTGACATGTTATGAGGATGCTAAATTCTGTCCTTTTGACCTCTACATTGTTTTTCCTGTCCATTTTCTAATTCCTTCTCTCCTACCTCAGTTCATGATTTATGAGCTCTCATTTTGAGTTGTTGAGGTAGCTTCCTAACTAATCACTTTTCTACCGTTTACCCTCAAATCTTCCCTCCTCCCATCCCCCAGCAGCAGGTGAGCCATTTTCAAAGTACATGTCTGATCTTATCTCAAAGACTGTCTGTTCTCTATAAAATAAAGCTGAAGCTCTAACTCAGCATTCAAAGTCTTCCATTTGACCCTAACCAACCTTAGTTTCCATTATCATTATTCTCACTCTTTGTATTAATAGGTAAACTATATTGTGTTCTTTAATGTCACCTGTCAATTTCCTGACTTTGTATCCTCCCCTATGAAATGCCTTTTATTTTTACCGTCTAACATGAAATTGTTCTTTATTTGCCCAATACAGAATAACTTCTGCTTCTTAGTTGCTATAACTCTGTATCTATATTTGTTATTATAGCCAATACTTATGTATTTATCTTCCTGGTCCATAAGTTCCTTAAAGTCTTGATTTGCTTCTTTTTGAGACAAAGTCTTGCCTAGGTAGTTCAGGCTGGTCTTGAACTCACTCCTTGCTCCAGGTTGGCCTCATACTCATGGTTATCCTCCTGCCTTAGCCTCCCCAGTGCTAGGATTACAGGCATATGCCACCAAAAGTAGTTTCATTTGTTACAGGCATTGTAAAGACATTTACTTGGATTCTTTAATTTTGGATATTTGATGCTTCTGAATCATTTTAGTGCTCTCAATAGCATAAGTCTTACTCCATGAAGTTCTTTGAACTTTCAGATTCCAAAATCTGTGGTGAGTCAGGTACAGATAGTAGAGACAATTTATTTTTTTAATTACAGCTTAATAATGGTCTAAGTGTACATTTTGTAGTTTTATTGATTCAAGATATATTTTGAAGACTAGCATAAGTGAACTAGGAAAGGAAATTCTGTTCCCAGGTTGACACTTAAAAATGGTAGCATTTAGAAATGTTTTTCTTTATATTGAAATATAATTGAAGTTCTGTTAAATAAAATCAGATCATTTTATTTAAACCATGTCTTATCAAAATAAGTTTCTGACAATGTCCAGTGTAGGCCTAGCACAAAGCAGGGGTTCAGTAAAGTGTTACTGAAGTACCATCAAATATTCCCAGTTCTTTTCAGATGGCGTCAGTCTGTTCTTAGTAATTCAAAATCAGCATCATAGTCTCATTACTAATCTGTGTGCTAAGACAATTCCTGTGGTTGTTTTCCTATCGTTCTCTCCCCCCACTACCCCTAATCAAACTCAAAACCTTGCGCTTGTCAGGCGGGTGCAGCATCACTGAGCTATATCCCAGCTCATATTTCTTTCATGTCTGGATGCATCTCCCCTCTGCAATTTGCTGCTTTTAATTTATAGAGTACTTGAAATCTAAGCTTAGAGTCTCTGTGTGTGTTGTGGTACTAAAGCTGAAGTCAGGGCCTTGCCCATGCTAAGCAAACACTCTACTACTGAGATATATTCCCTGTCTTTTAAAATATTTTTAATTTTGAGACAGGAGCTCAGTAAGTAGCCCAGGCTGGCCTTGAGCTTGTAATCCTTCTGCCTCAGCCTCCTGAGAGATGGGATTACAGGCGGGTATCACTGCACCTGGCTGCATTTTCAGTCTTTGGGCTTTTTGTATTTGCAAATTCAGCCATTGTGAGATTTGGGTTTTTTCCTTTTGTTTGTGGTTTTATGTCTTAATTTTGAATGTAAAAAGTTATGTTCTCATCTTGAAGTTACCAGAAGCCTGGCTAGATTTTTGGGTGATGGGGAAGGATTTCTAGCTTATGGAACTGTACTACTTCTGCTCTTCGGGTATTCATTCTCTTTACTCACACATGAACGTAGTAGCAGCAGCAAGAGACAGAGTGATGTGTGTGTATGTTTGTGTGTGTGTGTGTGTGTGTGTGTGTGTGTGTGTGTGTGTGTTTTAAAACTTTATTTTGGCTATGTGTTCCGTCAGTACATTACATTTTGATATGTGCCAAGGTGATATAAGGAGAAAGGACATTAGATCTGATTACAGTCCCCAGTCATGTAGTGACTGGATGAATCTTTGTTTAAGCTTTCAGAGTCAGTTTTCTCTTTCATAGTAGTGGGATGATATCCCTGCCCACCTTATAATGTTATGACAAGATTATAAGAAAATAATGCTGTGTAAACCTTTACTACAACATAATGCCACGTGTGTTCTATGTACTGTTGGTATTTAAACTGTACCTGGAAAAGATTATCCTTTTACTGAATTTAATACTGAATCTTATGTTCTTTCTGCCTCTTCTCTATATTTGTGTAGGCAAAAACAGCTGGAAGATATCCTGATTCTGGCCAAACAATTCCATGAGACAGCTGAGCCTATTTCTGACTTCTTATCTGTCACAGAGAAAAAGCTTGCTAACTCAGAGCCTGTTGGCACTCAGACTGTCAAAATACAGCAGCAGATCATTCGGCATAAGGTAGGAAGGAGTTACTGTAAATGAAAGCACAGAATTGGAGGTAGAAATCCTAGGAATTAAAACTGCCTGCAGCATTGTTTTAATTTAAAGTATGGTTAAATTATTAATTGAAAAACCACATCCTGGAAGTAAAAATAGAAATTAACTAATATTATTTCTGCCCCTCAGTAGGTGACTTTTTTATTATTTAATTTGTTATGTCATTTATTCATTGCCTCATGTTTGCCTTTCATTTGTTTTGATCCTGCTATTCATTTTTTCCATCTGGATTTCTAGGCTCTGGAGGAAGAAATAGAAAACCATGCAACAGATGTGCACCAGGCAGTGAACATTGGACAGTCTTTGTCCTCCCTGACCTGTCCTGCAGAACAGGACGTGCTGTCAGAAAAGCTAGACTTGTTGCAGGCCCGATACAGTGAGATTCAAGACCGGTGCTGTCGGAAGGCAGCCCTGCTTGAACAAGCACTGTGCAATGCTAGACTGTTTGGGGAGGATGAGGTGGAAGTGCTCAACTGGCTGGCTGAGGTTGAGGACAAGCTCAGTTCAGTGTTCGTAAAGGATTACAGACAGGATGTCCTGCAAAAACAGCATGCTGATCACCTGGTATTTGTGTTTTCCATTCTTAATGGTTATGTTACTAAGTTATTTTGCTGTTTTGGTTTGTGTTTCTCTTCATTTCTTTTTCTTTTTTTCTTTTCTTCATTCCAAACATTTCAACTTTATTTTATACAGAAGTACAGTTTATATACTTGGTGTTAAGTACTAATCTTTTTTGGAAGGTTCATGGAAATATTTGTATTTCACAAACTGTGAATAATTCTAGAAGATGGTGCAGGACATAGTTAGGGCCCATCTCAGTTCATAATTTACATCATTAGGTAATGTAGCACTTGGTTTCCATTTGAGCAGATTTATGAAAGAATACGCTTTAACAAAACTGACATTGAATCGTGCCCAGGATTTGATCATGTACTTAAAATTTTTAATCTATTTCTAGAATTTATATACTCAAATTCGAGGGATTCTGTGTCATCATTTTGTATATAAGGGTGTGTGCCTTTTTCAGTTTATCTTAGTGAAATCTCTTTGGGGGTAGTAAAACTAGGCAAAGCAACTTTTTAAAATAAGATTCTTGGGCTGGGGATTTAGCTCAGTGGTTTGGCTGCCTGCCTCGCAAGTGCAAGGACCTGAGTTCAATCCCTGGTACCAAAAACAAACAAACAAACAAACAAAAAATAAGATTCTTTTTATCAACTTGAAATAGGCATAATTTTTACCCAGGATCCTCATTTAAGTCAAATTGTTCTTCTTTTGAATATTTTGTCTTACTCTTTATTTTAGACTCAGACATTTTTGCTGAATTTTACTTCTAACTTAAGGTTAAGGTTTGGTATCAATACACTGGTAAAGCTGATTTAATTCTAAATCATGTCTCATTCACCACAAAAGAAAGGCTATCTCTAATTATGTGATTTAATTATTTTGGATAATCAGTGGGATACTAGTCTTTTTAAGTTTGGTCTCTTAAAGACCTCATATTTATTTCCTTTGTTTTGCCATAGTTTTGGAATTAATATTATTCTTTTTTTCAGGCTTTAAATGAAGAGATTATTAATAGAAAGAAGAATGTAGATCAAGCTATTAAAAATGGTCAGGCTCTTCTAAAACAAACCACAGGTATTTTGAAGAGTGCATCTCTTAGCACCTCTCTGGTATCAAACACAATCACATATCCAGCAAAATAAACACCCTGCAGTAGCTACTTCTATTTGTATATATAAGGAGCTTGTTATACCCTGATTGTATTACCATGTGCTCCAGGAATGCTAATGACCTGTGTTCCTTGAAAACGACAAGACTGTTGCCTCACATCTGGTTGCAGATGATGATTCCCCTGCCTGCCAGTATGTCACATGCCAGCATTCACTGCAAGGTGCTGAGAACATCTACAAACACCTGCAGCTAAACTTAGATCCCAATCTAGAGTGACTTCCTTTATCAGTTGGAAGGCTTATTTTCAGTTTGACTTTAGTGTGGGATGTTGAATAAAATCACTACCAGAGGGAAAGAGCATCTATGAAGTTTTAAGCTCTGACTTGAAGAGAGGTGATTAAAGGGACAGCCTCATCCCCAGATCTCCTAAATATGAGTAATTGTGTGCTGTTCTCTATAGGTGAAGAGGTCTTACTTATCCAGGAGAAACTGGATGGAATAAAAACACGCTATGTGGACATCACAGTTGCTAGCTCCAAAGCTCTCAGAACTTTAGAGCAAGCCAGGCAACTGGCCACCAAGTTCCAGTCCACATATGAGGAACTGACTGGGTGGCTGAGAGAGGTGGAGGAGGAGCTGGCAGCCAGCGGAGGACAGTCTCCCACAGGGGAGCAGATACCCCAGTTTCAGCAAAGACAGAAGGTGAGCTATTATATCACATGGTAAAAGGAAGGAAAGGCTTGTCAGAATCCTTTTTCATCACCTTTACCTTACATCTAAAACAAAAACTTCTGCCTGCCCCTTCTTATTTACTTGTGAACAGTAGGATTTGACATAAAGACATGTAATACAGGGCCGGGGATTTAGCTCAGTGGTTCGGTGGCCTGCCTTGCAAGCGCAAGGACCCAAGTTCAATCCCCGGTACCAAAAAAAAAAAAGACATGTAATATAAGAGTACTTATTGTGGTCTATTGAAGAAAGAAATTGAATCCCAAGACCCTAGGAAGTTTGCTTCATAATGTAACATTTTATAATTTACCTTCACAACTCATTCTCTCAAGAATACTTTGTGGTTATATTTGATTCTCCTACAGGATCTTCTAGAAGCACTGAAATACTGTGCAAGTATTTTAAGTCAAATGCCTATGGTTAAAGGATTGTTTATTGTTTCTATTAAAGTAAGGAAAAAAGAAAGGAGAGCTATTTGTTTTACCCAGAGAGAGTCTGACTCAAGTCTCAGAGACAGTTTTAAGTAAGCAGCAGCTAAGCCTAAAGTCAGGCTTCAGAGTGATTGAAAAATCTGAGACAAAAAAAAAATAACTGAAAGAAGGAGGTCAGTGGCCTGCTGGGATGTGCGGTAGAGATAGCACTTTCCACCCAGCACAGCTGCTAATGTGCTTTATTTAGCAGGGTATGGCCTGAAAAGTTTTTCCTTCCTTAGGAATTAAAGAAAGAGGTCATGGAGCACAGGCTGGTGTTGGACACAGTGAATGAGGTGAGCCGTGCCCTCTTAGAGCTGGTGCCCTGGAGAGCCAGAGAAGGGCTGGATAAACTTGTGTCAGGTGCCAACGAGCAGTACAAACTGATCAGTGACACTGTTGGACAAAGGGTGGATGAAATCGATGCTGCTATTCAGAGATCACAACAGGTAATGTTTATAACTCCCCTACATTAATATTTTAGGCAGTGGCGATAGATGTGTGAAGTTCAATACGATGAATAATGAGATTTGCCTAAATATGATGCAATGAGCATATTTCAGTAATGAAATATGGGTAGAGCTTGTGAGGATGTGTCCCAAGTTTGACCCAAAACACTTTTGACCTCTTCAAGTGGAGAAAAACATAGAGAAGAGTCTATGTGAAACCTTTTCTTAGTGATCAGGCTGATAGTGATGAGTTGATAGCATCACTACCCAAATGGTCCAAATGCATGGTTGTCTTGGTTTGAAATAATCAACTGTGCTAGCATTAGATGTCAAAGGGGACGGAACCAAGAACTATAATTATTATCAAATATGCAAACCAAAATAGCAGAGCCATCCAAAATAGAATCCTCACGGTAAACACAGGTGTCATATTTCTCTTGGTGTTTTTTCCTTCTCCTGCTTTCTGGAAAAAAGTTACTTGCTTTTCTCTGTAGTCGGCTGTGTACCAATTAATGTGCCATAGTGCATGCACGTGTACACACACACACACACACACACACACACAACATGACTCCTTGGGTTCATAGTGAGAAATGTTTTCAGAACCATGCAGAAGTTTTTTCTGACTCCAAGAATATCTACATTGTCTTTAGGGTTATCCTTAATTCTAACCAGATATTTCAGTATTATACAATTTACTGTGTTTGGGAGAAACGTGTTTCTCTTTACACACGCATTGAACGTCCCTGATCTGAAAATCTAGTATTTCAGACTTGGGAAGCTCAGCCAGTAAAGCTGTTTGTCCAAATATTTCAACATCTAAAAAATGTTTTAAGGTCTCAAACATTTCTGGTTCCAAGCACTTCTGCTAAGAGATACTCAACCTATATTAGCTTAGGGTGGCAAATTTGAAAAGAAAATAAAAGACTGGGGCCACTCATGTCAGTAGAACATGTTCTTGGTTTTTGCTGTGGCATAGTCATTTAAATGTTTAGTGTTCTTAGAGTCCTGTGCTGCTGCAGATGAGCAAGTACTTCCAAGCTAACTTTACTCAGCTGTTTACTGCCATTTTAAATTTCATCTAAACATCTAACTAAAACTGTTGTGTAGTGATTGGGTATAGAAAGCATTGGCAGAAAGAGTGCAGCCTCATAAAAACACTCTGATTAGAAGCATATTTCTTTTGAAGGATGTCTTTCTCTGTTGTTTCTTAGTGGAGGGCCACTAGCTGGGTTCTGTAATTTCTTTTAAAGAAATTGAAGGATGATCGGTTCTAGTTTATATATATCTTTATTTGTGATTTATGAAATTCTTCTTACTTTTGACTCTACTTTGTGAGGTATAAACTATATTTCTGAAAATCCAGGACTTTTTGTGTTAGATGAGTTAACGGTTCTAAGAAGCAGACTTGGCTGTATGTAACACATTTTCCTACAATGTCTTATTAGTATGAACAAGCTGCTGATGCAGAACTAGCTTGGGTTGCTGAAACAAAACGGAAACTGATGGCCCTGGGTCCAATTCGACTTGAACAGGACCAGACCACAGCTCAGCTGCAGGTGCAGAAGGTGAGTGTAATGCCAAGTGCTCGATGTGACCTGAACTAGGAGAATGGCCAGTACCTTAGAGTGAGTAGGAGTTTCTGACTACCCTAGGTCAAACCAAGTGGAATGATGTAGGTAGAAATTAATTTTATGTGTACTTATTCTGAGTAAGAAAAAGATTTTTTGCGCATGAAAAATAGGCCTTTTAATCCAGGAAAGAAGTTAGCAATTTTCTGGGTAATATAAGAGGGAATATGTTTTTATAAGCAACTAAAAAGGCATTAAAAGATGTTGGATAGGCAAAATATCCATATTTTTTTTTCTTTTTCTATAATGGGTTTTAAGCCCAGGGCCTACTTGCCCACTGAACTACACTCCCATCCCTTTTTATTTTTTGAGACAGGGTCTCAATAAATTGTCTAGGCTGGTATCAATCTCAAAAATCCTCCTGTTTCAGCCTCTCAGAATGCTGAGATTGCAGGTACATGCTACCATGCTTGCCTCAGAGCAATTTTTAAAAATAGATCTTTGAAGCAAATAATTTTTCATTGGTTGCATTTTACCTTTTGCAAACACAGCCTCAAGGTTTTTGTTTTTTTTTTTTAATTTGTGGAGTTTATTTGTTTTTAGTTTTGGGGTTTGGGGGGCTTTTAGGCGTTTTTTGGTTGTGCTGGGCCTTCACACTGAGCCACACTCCAGCCCTTTCTATTTTTTAGGTTGAGACAGGGTCTCACTAAGTATCCAGGTTGGGCTTAAACTTGGGATTTTCCTCCTCCTTCATCTCCCAGAATGCTGGGACTTTTTACTTCATGACTTAACTATTGTTTAATTTTCAAAGGCTTTCTCCATTGACATAATTCGACACAAAGACTCTATGGATGAACTCTTCAGTCACCGTGGTGAAATTTTTGGCACGTGTGGAGAGGAACAGAAAGCTGTATTGCAGGTGAATTATGGTTACTTATTCACTCTATTTTCATTTTCTTAATCATGGTAAGTTAGAAGTACAGTTGTGAAAAAAAGTGTTTTAATGATTTTTCCGGCTTGATTTTCATATTTACTGATTTTTATTAAAATCCAACTTAATGTTCTATAGAATTCAAGACTCCTCTCCTTATATTCACAAATGTCTAAACAGCTGTGCTACATAATGTGAAATCCATCTTCATCATAACAGAGTTGCTACTTATCCTCAGTCCATAGGCATAATCCCGGAGTGACTTTTTTTTTTTCTCTGAATGACTTTTTAAGATACTTGTGATAGGTTTTTTCAGAACCATGTGCAGATATTAATGCCTTCTTTCTTGCTCTAAAGGTCATACTTATTTTTGAAAGGATTGGCCAAGATAGTTTGTAGACCAGTTTATTTTTTTATAAAGGATACAGCTAACCAGTATTTCCTTAGAAATCTTCATAAATTGAGCCTCCTCATCCAGAACATTTAAAGCATAAATGCTAGTTTTCTGGAGACTTTTTTGTAAAATCGGAATTCTATCATAGCCTCTGAAGTGTTCAGCTTTAAACTTGTCATAATGATCCTGTACTTTTGTGTGTCATTGGTAAAAGTTTAATTTTGTTGAACTTTTGTTCTGTTTTATTACCTTTTATACTACGTTCATATTTTTTAATTGAAGAAATAATATACCTATATGATAGGTAAATTTAAAAAGCTGAGTAAATATAAAGAAAAATTCACCCATAACTTTATTACATTAGTTCATATTTATTAATAACTTAGTGTGTGTTCCTTTAGACATTTTAATATGTATATCTGCATTTCTTAAGAGTTCTTAATAGTAATATCTTAATTTTTAAAATTTTTCTCTCATAGGAAAAGACGGAATCTCTAATACAGCAATATGAAGCCATTAGCCTACTCAATTCAGAGCGCTATGCCCGTCTAGAGCGAGCACAGGTCTTGGTGAACCAGTTTTGGGAAACTTATGAAGATCTTAGCCCTTGGATTGAGGAAACTCAGACACTAATAGCGCAGTTACCTCCTCCAGCTATTGATCATGAACAGCTCAGGCAGCAGCAAGAAGAAATGAGGGTAAGAAACAGTGCAAGTTTTATTTCATTGCAAAATGAAAATGAGTTCTGTAATTTTTTTCAAAAACCACATATTAGTGCCTACTTAGATGCAAGGTTTATGTTATAAAATTAATTCTCTTTTTTTTCTTTAGTACTGGGGATCAAACTCACAACCTTGCTCTTGCAAGGTGCCAGTGCCACTGAGCTAAATCCCTGGCCTGTAATCTGTAAAAATTTCTTTGCACAATAAAAATGCATGTTGAATTATTTCTTTTATCCTGTAATATGAATTGACTAAGGAATAAGGTTACGGAGGAATCAGGATCCTTTACCAAGAAAAGTAAGAACCAAGTGGGAGTGTTTGCCTAGAGCAGTGATGATGAACCTTTTGGAGGCTGAATGCCCAAACTGCAAGCCAAAACATACTTATTTATTACTGAGTGCTAATGCTGCAATTAAACCTGAATACTGAGGTTTTATTGTAGAAAAAACTACTTGTTCATTAAAAGAAAATCACAGTAACAGCTTTCAGTGATAGGAACAGCCCAGTGTGGTGCGCATGGGTTAGGTTTGCCACCACTGGCCTAGTGTATGAAAGGCCCTGGGTTCAATCCACAGCACTACAGAAACAAACCAAAAGACCCACGTTTTTAAAACTCAAGGAAATTTAAACTATTTCCAGAGTTGTTCAGTATTGTAAGACTCATGCTGTGGTTGGATGTCTCCACCTCATTAGGCCCCATTTGGAGTGAGAACTGTGAAGGAACGTCAGAAAGCATTTGCTGCATACAGTTAAGATGGAAGGGAAATTTATACACATTTCAATTCATTACCTTTAACGATGCATTTATAATGATTATTTCTACTTTAGTGCTTAAGTTCTTGTATTCCTAAAAGTGAAAGATTTAACTGGAAGTAGCTAACAATAAAGTCATGGAGTGGCCAGATTACCAAAATTGTTGCAATTCATAGTTTATCCTGCTTGATATCTCTCAGTTTGGGGTAGTAAACGTAATAAACCATATAAATTAAAATATAGCGCATAAAGGTGTGTATGAGTAAAGAAAAGAGTGGAATCGTCTGGTATGATATGGTTGACTTCCAGGGTGATGAGAACACCTGAACTAGTTTTAGGAAGTGAGACTAGCTATATGTGGTGATGCACACCTATAATTCTAACACTTGGAAGGCTGAGGTGGGAGGATCACATGTTCAAGGCCCAGCCTGAATTACATAGTGAGACCCTGTCAGAGAGAGGAAACGTGAATGAGAATTTAAGAGTATTAGAGCCCAAGAAGACAGGTATTTTTCCATTTCCCCAAAAATGGTGAGATGCTGAGTTTTGCTGATTATTAACAGTTCCTCTCAAAATTGGTATAAGCTCTGATCAAAGTATCTAAATAAATAAACTGGTATAAAATGTTCATTATGTTTTCGTTTTTTGTGATGCTGGAGCTCAAATCCAGAGCCTCATATATACAAAATGTCTGCTGTTCACTGAGCTCCACCATTGGCCCTGTTCATTATGTTTTTATCCATATGTCTTTCCATAGCAACTGAGGGAATCCATTGCTGAACACAAACCTCATATTGATAAGCTACTAAAGATAGGCCCACAACTAAAGGAGTTAAACCCCGAGGAAGGGAAAATGGTGGAAGATAAATACCAGAAAGCAGAAAACACGTATGCCCAAATTAAAGAGGAAGTGCGTAAGCGGGCTCTGGCTCTAGATGAGGCTACTTCCCAGTCTGCTCAGGTATGTTATTCTGTTGTAACCTTAAAACTGTCTGCTAGTCTAGTCAGAAGGTCTTTGTGTCAGGTATGCCTGCGTGCTCAGGAATACACAGACCAGTGTGCCAATAACACGTTATCACCAGAGTAGCAGGCTTTGCCTATGTGGCATTTGTATTCCTAGGAACATTGGCATACTGACACTCCGGGGGGTAACATGCATCTTGGCAGGTAGATATAATTTTTTGTTGCTGATTTCCCTGAAAACTTCATGTTGTGATGATCCTTTAGCAGGGCTGATTTTGGATAAATTTATCTGGTAGATCCTAAAGCAATGACTGCCTCAACAAAAGTCCAGTTAATGTTGGACCTGTTATCTTGGAGATTTTAGAATGATATAGCCCATTAGCTTTCTTTTTCTAATTGAGACAGAGATGCTTCACTAGGGGGAAGAGCCAAAAAGAAATATATAACACTTCAGTAAATTTGGAAGCATGTAACTACATAACTTTTCAACTAATACTGTTAGTAGAACTTGTCATGTCTGGGTATTTTATTCCTATGTTTAGTCATTATTCTTGGTTAATATTTGTACTTACTCATGTTTTTCCCCCTACCTCCCGTCCCATCTCTCACTCACATTGTGGAATGTGTCACTTTGTGTTGTTGCTGCCCGCTCCTGTCTTCCCCACATCGTCACATTTCATTGTTGTGTTGACCGCGCCTACCATAACAGATTACAGAGGTAAGGTACCCACTCCCACTGGGTTTAGGGCTTTCTTATAAAGCTGAAAATTGAGGCCATTATCTATAAAGGAATTTCCCTTAACATTAGAATAAATTGTATCATTGTAGTGTATTTTATCACTTTCATTTGGGGTGGATTCCAGAAGTGAGGGAGTGATGGGAAATGATTTTGTTATGGAATCTAATAGGCCACATAAAATTGACAAATCTTAATTTAAGTAAGTAATAAATCTAGAGTTGGGTTTAGATAGCTTCTTTTAAGAGGCATGCTTAACTGTCTTTTCTCCTCATTCTGCATCAGATTTAAATAAGAATTTACTTTATAATTATAGTTATATTATTCAAAATACCAGAAAAGTGAGAAAGTAATAGTTCTTTTAGAATAAGGTGAGATTTGGGCTTTCTTAAGTATTTTTCATCACGCCAATGTTTCTTTCTGGCTGTTCCACGCGGTGAGTTGTTAAATTGTATGCTATGATACTTTTAAACTCTGCCTCATGCAACACATTAAGTTTCCCATCCATGTGCACAGCGGGTGGAGGGCATCTAACTTGTTGGTCCGATCTGTTGCATGCAAGTGTCATCTGAGATGCTGACATACTGACCCATTGGTTTCATGGTCTTGTCCCTTTTCATCATATTAGTTGTAGTAGGAGAAACAGCGTGACAGTGCTAATGACTTGAGTTGATTTCTGGTGTATAACCTAATCTCTTTTGACTCCTGAATTAAACACTGCCCCCCCCCATGATTCATCTCTGGTATACAGTCCCCAAAATGGTTTCCTAGGTAAGCCCAACACTTAAGAGCTACCAGGCTAGGTAGAGCACCAGCCATCCTAAACAGTAGTAGGTGCATACCTTATCCTTATTCCCTTACCTTGCGCTAAGTGTGATGAAGTATTGCAGTATTGGCTGATGTTCCAACTTTGTTTAGTTCCATGATAAAATTGAGCCCATGTTGGAGACTCTGGAGAATCTTTCATCTCGCCTCCGTATGCCACCCCTGATCCCTGCTGAAGTAGACAAGATCAGAGAGTGCATCAGTGACAATAAGAGTACCACCATGGAACTTGAAAAACTACAGCCATCTTTTGAGGCCCTGAAGCGCCGTGGAGAAGAGCTCATTGGGCGATCTCAGGGAGCAGACAAGGATCTGGCTGCAAAAGGTGCTTGTGGATATAATTATTCTCAAAGAAAAATCAGTAGAATAAGTTCATAGCTACAATCATCTCCAGCATCTTAGCAAATTTCATTGAATGTAAAGGCAGCCCCCAAATAATGAGTATTTCACAAAGTCATTTGGAAGTCATTTAGAATTCAGGACACATTTTCCCATTGAAACAAGGTTACAATTGGTAGTTAGATTCCCAGGACAGAAAACAAATGCTCCTTTAACCCCTCATCTGAGTAAACTACAGTATCAATAGTGGATAGAACATAACTACCTTTTGTAACACTTTCCATGGGAAACAAACAAGTTTAGCACAGAATATTGGAAATAGAGTTCCCCTTCCTTCTCAGGCTTTTTTTTTTAATTAGGGTTTTTTTAAATATCAGCAGCAACTTTATGTTGGATTTCTAGACTGCTTCTGTGGTCCCTTTTTGTTGGGGACCATCATAAGCAGAAAAATGTTAGTATAGAAATAATATTAAAGTTAAGGTGGAAAACTGTCCATCATTTACAGATTTTTAGGGCTGCTTTTAAAGAGTTTCACTGAAAATGTCAGAATTAGATGGATTTTTCTGATGAGACTGCTTTGAAGTATTTAGAGAAGTCCTATTCACATCTCTTCTTTATCCCCCTCAGAAATTCAGGACAAACTGGATCAAATGGTGTTCTTCTGGGAGGACATCAAAGCTCGGGCTGAAGAACGAGAAATTAAATTCCTTGATGTTCTTGAATTGGCGGAGAAATTCTGGTATGACATGGCAGCTCTCTTGACCACCATCAGAGATACCCAGGATATTGTCCATGACTTAGAAAGCCCAGGCATTGACCCATCCATCATCAAGCAACAGGTTGAAGCTGCTGAGGTAAAAGAAAAACAAAACTTCTCTTACATGTGTCTTTTAGCAAAGCATTTTATCCAATTTATGTTGTGTTAGCTGCTTTAGCCAAATGGGGTACTTTGAAAGTATTTTGGGAGTTTTTGTTTTTTAAGACATTTTTCCATTTGAAAACAAATACTTGGGTGTTATAGGAAATTTTTTAATGTAGAAAGACAGACAGTAGAAAAGTCATTTTCTACTCATTATCCAGAGTTAAGTTTTTATTTTAACATCTTTCCTTGGCATAGGCCAGTGGTGCGATGGATGGCATACCTTTTTCTAGTTGCTGTTTCCTAGACAGGGTAGGAAGTCACTGTGCAGCCCAGCAGTCTCAGCAGTCCTCTCCCTTCAGCCTCCTTAGTGCTAAGATTGTAAGTGTGCACTCCCATACCTGGGAAGTCTAGTTTATGGTGAGTATGTGTCTTACCACATCTGGTCCACTTAGCTAGCACAAGCAAGCCTGTCTTGGTACTATCTTTAATCTTTCTTTCTTTTTTTTTTTTTTTTTT
>NW_022900935.1:7525768-7529805 GCF_012274545.1 Fukomys damarensis
TTTTTTTTTTTTTTTTTTTTTTTAATTTGGTACTGGAGATCAAAGTTGGGACCTGGCTCTTGTGAGACAGGCAATGGAACCACTGAGCTAAATCCCTGGCCCCTGTATTTCTTATTTTAATTTTATGATACTTTTCTATGCAGAAACTCTTCTCCTCACCCCTCTGTGTCATCTCATGAAACCGTGTTTTAGGATCTGGAACAGAACTGACTTTAAGATTATATAGCCCAGCACTACTATTATACTAGCCTATCAGTGCTGACATTTGTGACTTGCACTGTGCTGTTTCCCCCTTGTTTATATTTCTCTTTGTATTAGACATCTGGCTCTGGGTTGTAATTTTGTTGAAGGCAGAAAAGCATGAGCTGTGTCCCTGCGTGCTCACATTTATATGTGTATATGTAGTATTTGATACGTGTATTTTGTGTGTATATACGAACAGCGGCCACTTGGCGCCTGAAGCTATGCTCTCTAGATAAAACAAAAGATGAAGAGCATCAAAGTGTGTGAGGGTGACAGTTCTTTCAGTGTCTGCTCTCAATGAGCTGTAAGTTTGGGAAGTTCTCTTCTGCTTTCTGCTGTGACTCATGTGCTGTTCCTTTACATGTAGACTATTAAAGAGGAGACAGATGGTCTGCATGAGGAGTTGGAATTTATTCGCATCCTCGGCACAGATTTGATTTTTGCCTGTGGTGAAACTGAGAAGCCGGAAGTGAAGAAGAGCATTGATGAGGTGTGGAGAACGGCTGAAGGATTCGGATGAGACCTTGGTGGATTCAGTCTGAAGGGTGGTATTCATTAAAGAATCGATTTACTGTTTTCTCCTAGATGAATAATGCTTGGGAGAACTTGAACAAAACATGGAGAGAGAGGCTTGAAAAACTGGAGGATGCTATGCAAGCTGCTGTGCATTATCAAGACACTCTTCAGGTGAGGCCACCAGGTGACCACCAAGGAAGTACAGGTCCTGTCTTGCCATGGTTGTTTTCTAAACTCGGTGCAAAAGTGGATCGCCTTCATAGCACCACAGTGTTCTCAACCCTAAGACGCTGCTGTTTCTACATTTCCAGCCATATTCTTCCTTCTAATGAGAAAAGTAGTAATGACTGTCTACTCCTCCTCCCATTTTTGTCCTCATTGCGTTCTTATCATATTTATGCTCATTTAGCTCCACAACAAAGCTACCCTTACTAAGGCAGCATTTGTCAGGGGTTCCAAGCCCATGTTATCATGAAATACAACGTTAGTGATAACTCTCCAGGTGCTGTGTTTTTATTTATTTAGTTTTCTACATTTTTGTGTTTTTATTTTAGGCTATGTTTGATTGGCTGGATAATACTGTGATCAAACTCTGCACCATGCCCCCTGTTGGCACTGACCTCAACACTGTTAAAGATCAGCTAAATGAGATGAAGGTCTGTATCCCAGAATAGCTTTGGCAGAGAAGTTGCTTCTTGGTAGTTTCTAAAGGCTTGGTTTGATACTAACATTGAGTACATCTTTGACAGGAGTTCAAAGTGGAAGTTTACCAACAGCAAATTGAGATGGAGAAACTCAATCACCAGGGTGAACTAATGTTAAAGAAAGCTACTGACGAAACAGACAGAGATATTATACGAGAACCACTGACAGAACTCAAACACCTCTGGGAGAACCTGGGTGAGAAAATTGCCTATAGACAGGTAAGGCAAGTGGCTGAGGGTGGAAGCAGACTACTCTGTCTGTTCTTTTCTAATTTCCTAATGAATCTGCCCTTTCTGTCTTGTTTTGAGCAGCATAAGCTAGAAGGCGCTCTCTTGGCCCTTGGCCAGTTCCAGCATGCCCTAGAGGAACTGATAGGCTGGCTGACTCACACTGAAGAGTTACTGGATGCTCAGAGACCAATAAGTGGAGACCCAAAAGTCATCGAAATTGAGCTCGCAAAGCACCATGTAAGTGTTTTTAGTTTTCATCTCCATCTCTGTTGGTTTGAGACCAGATACTGCCACCTACAGCTTTTTGATGTCCTATATGGAGAGCAAGGCTTGATGATACTCGGTGAGATAAATTAATGCCATTCGACATCTTCTAGGTTCTAAAAAATGATGTTTTGGCTCATCAAGCCACAGTGGAAACAGTCAACAAAGCTGGCAATGAGCTGCTTGAATCTAGTGCCGGAGATGATGCCAGCAGCCTACGAAGCCGCTTGGAAACCATGAACCAGTGCTGGGAGTCAGTGCTACAGAAAACAGAGGAGAGGGAACAGCAGCTTCAGTCAACACTGCAGCAGGTATGTGCACCATCCAAGTTAGGAGGAGGAGGTTTGCATGTGACTGTAGCTGGGAGAAGGCCTAAGTCAGAGAGAGGAAAGCCACTGGTAGAAACCCCTATGACTTGTCAGAAAAGAAGTTTTTTGTTTAGTGACTCTTCTTGGATTAGTAGTAGATTTTCACTATAACCAACCCTGCCCACAGACTCATTTTTTCCTATATCAAGTTCTTCCCCCTTCAACAGTACCTTAGCCCATTGATCATATGTGTACCGTGTTACAGTGAGAGCTGAAGGATTCTACTAAATTCTAGCAGTAAACAAATAGATTGTGTCAAACCTGACACAGAATAACTCATACCTGAGAGCATCCCCATGTTCCTCCCCGACAAGGCTTCATAAGATTCTTTATTCTTTTTTAGCTTTAATTGAGTTTATTGGTACATTTTAGGGATGCAGTACAGTTACATTCATTGTTGGGATCTTGTACCTCTACATGACAAGTCTTGATTCTCATTTTTTCCCCTTTCCTCTGCCCTCCCTTTACCCCCTCCTCCCCTCCCCATCTACAAACACTTTATTTTCATCTTTTCATTCTCTCACATTTTTTTCTTTTCCCTTTTTACTCTTCCCCTACCCATCCCACCCTCACATATTGAAGATATACTCCTAAGTGAAATAAGTCACACACGTGTAAATATCGAATAGTTTCCCTGGTGTGAATAATCTGCAACAATGCATAAGATTCTAATAAGATTACTGACGTTTAGAAATGGGAAGAAAGGAGCTAAAGGTGTAGAGATTCTTTATTCTTTATATTTGAAGTTGATACTTGACTGCTTACATTGCTGATATGTTTTTCTCTCATAAGGCCCAAGGTTTCCACAGTGAGATTGAGGATTTCCTCTTGGAACTGACTAGAATGGAGAGCCAGCTGTCTGCCTCTAAGCCCACAGGAGGACTTCCTGAAACTGCTAGGGAGCAGCTTGATACACACATGGTAATGGAGATTTCTCCAAATTGAGTATAAGCACCCACATTTAGTGGGTTCTTTCTTTTTTGGGGGGTATTGAACTCAGAACCTTGCACTGCAAGACAGGCGCAGTGCCACTGAGTTAACCCCTGCCCAAGAGGCTTCTTTCTTAGTTCACAGGGATGTATATATCTTAGAGTCTAAAAAGGAGCACATTTTTACCAACAACATATAATAGACACTTGGGCACTGATCCATATCTACTTGCTATAATACCTTACCATGGGTGGCAGTAATGACAGGAGCAAGTCAGCCAGAAGGGTACCAGTGAGCTGCTAAATTTTGAGTTGACTTGGTCAGCATAACAATATAATCAGAAGATCATGCCTCAAGAAGACAGATAGGGACTGGGCACATAGCTTAGTTGTTGAGCATGTGTGTAGCTTGTACCAGGCCCTAGGTTAAGTCTCCAGTACCAGAAAAAAAAGAAAGATAAATATGTAGCACAGATATGTTTGTATTTAAGAAGACTATGCAGTGGAGTTAAGGGAAATCAGAGATTCTGATTATTTCAAGAAAGTGTGGGCTGGGCATGGAACACACCTGTGATCCCCCAGTACTTGGAGGCTGAGGCATAAGGATCTCTGACAGTTCAAGGCCAGCAAAACCTTGCACCTCCCCCCAACAAAAAAAAACCCAAAACTGTACTGAGAACTAAAAGCAATATGATTTCTAGGCAAGTCCTTCACGAAGAGGAGAAATAAATTATTATGGTGTATTTCTGTCTTTTTTTTTTTTTTTTTTTTTTTTTTTTCCA